>NC_048585.1:1510000-1807500 GCF_013265735.2 Oncorhynchus mykiss
TTACTCCTCATAAAGACGTTACTATAATGTTACTCCTCATAAAGACGTTACTATAATGTTACTCCTCATAAAGACGTTACTATAATGTTACTCCTCATAAAGACGTTACTATAATGTTACTCCTCATAAAGACGTTACTATAATGTTACTCCTCATAAAGACGTTACTATAATGTTACTCCTCATAAAGACGTTACTATAATGTTACTCCTCATAAAGACGTTACTATAATGTTACTCCTCATAAAGACGTTACTATAATGTTACTCCTCATAAAGACGTTACTATAATGTTACTCCTCATAAAGACGTTACTATAATGAAGGAGCTGTACTTTAAGACTATCGAAGTCCCAGTAAACAGTATAAAGTTACTCCTCATAAAGACGTTACTATAATGTTACTCCTCATAAAGACGTTACTATAATGTTACTCCTCATAAAGACGTTACTATAATGAAGGAGCTGTACTTTAAGACTATCGAAGTCCCAGTAAACAGTATAAAGTTACTCCTCATAATACTCAGCATGCCTTGTGTTTAGCAGATAGTCTTGGACTAGTCATCTCTTCCATGACCTGTCCTCAAGGCATCCCGTACCCTGTTGGCTGTTTTTAGGATTGTATCGTTCCTTCCTGTCCTCAAGGCATCCCGTACCCTGTTGGCTGTTTTTAGGATTGTATCGTTCCTTCCTGTCCTCAAGGCATCCCGTACCCTGTTGGCTGTTTTTAGGATTGTATCGTTCCTTCCTGTCCTCAAGGCATCCCGTACCCTGTTGGCTGTTTTTAGGATTGTATCGTTCCTTCCTGGATTCAAGGTATCCAGTAACCCTTCAGAGCCAAAATGGAGTCAATCTCCTCTATTTAGAGCGGGATTAGACTAACTGCCATACTCACGTTGAGGATTCAGAGCCAAAATGTCTCCTCTGGTTCCTGTGGCAGGTATACTTTATCTATCTATGCCTGTTGAAGCTACTGCCATGCTCACGTTGAGGATGGTCTGCAGGTCCACGCGGTCCAGACTACAACCTCTGCAGGATTCAGAGCCAAAATGTCTCCTCTGGTTCCTGTGGCAGGTATACTTTATCTATCTATGCCTGTTGAAGCTACTGCCATACTCACGTTGAGGATGGTCTGCAGGTCCACGCTGTCCTTGATGCGCCCCTCCGTCCGAGCCCTGGACGCCATGTTAGAAAACCACACCACAGGGATCCAGTACTTCAGGTGGGGAGACTTGACAGCATCAAAGATCTTCCTCTCTTCTGGAGTCATGAAGCCTGCAGGGAGGAGGAGGAGGAGGGGGAGGGGGAGGAGGAGAAGGAGGGGGGGTGAAGAGGAGGAGGGGAGGAGGAGAAGGAGGAGGGGGGAGGAGGGGGGTGAAGAGGAGGAGGGGAGGAGGAGAAGGAGGAGGAGGAGGAGGGGGTGAAGAGGAGGAGGGGAGGAGGAGAAGGGGGAGGAGGAGAATGAGGGGGGGTGAAGAGGAGGGGAGGAGGAGGAGGAGGAGGAGGAGGAGAAGGGGGAGGAGGAGGGGGGGTGAAGAGGAGGAGAAGGAGGAGGAGGAGGAGGGGGTGAAGAGGAGGAGGGGAGGAGGAGAAGGGGGAGGAGGAGAATGAGGGGGGGTGAAGAGGAGGGGAGGAGGAGGAGGAGGAGGAGGAGGAGAAGGGGGAGGAGGAGGGGGGGTGAAGAGGAGGAGAAGGAGGAGGAGGAGGAGGAGGAGGAGGAGGGGGAGGAGGGGGGTGAAGAGGAGGAGGAGGGGGAGGAGGGGGGTGAAGAGGAGGAGGGGAGGAGGAGAAGGAGGAGGCGGAGGAGGGGGAGGAGGGGGGTGAAGAGGAGGAGGGGAGGAGGAGAAGGAGGACGAGGGGGATGAAGAGGAGGGGGATGAGGTGTGTAAAGAGGAGGAGGGGAGGAGGAGAAGGAGGAGGAGGACGAGGGGTATGAAGAGGAGGGGGGTGAAGAGGAGAAGGGGAGGAGGAGAAGGGGGAGGAAGGGGGGATGAAGAGGGGGAGGAAGAGGAGAAGTAAGAGGAGGAAGAGAAGGGGGAGAAGTGGGAAGAAGTTGGAGGATGAGGAGTGGAAGGAGGAGTAGGGGGAGGAGGAGGAAGAGGAGAAGGAGGAGGAGGGGGTAGGGGGAGGGGGAGGAGTGGAAGGAGGAGTAGGGGGAGGAGGAGGAAGAGGAGGAGGAGGAGGGGGTTAGGGGGAGGATGAGGCGTGGATACAGCAGTACTAGGGGAATACTAGTGGTTAGAGGAAACAAGGCGTTTAGTAGGTCTAATTCAATCACTGAATCCTAACGACTTGGCTGATCCTGGGTAGTCCAAAGAAACTGAAGAAGGAAATGAAAAGATGGTTCTAGAAGATCCAGTTACAGATCTTTGTTTAACTCTCACATGTCATGGTCGAGACCAGTCTCTTTCGCAGCCGGCCGTGACCGGCTGGTGCACAATTGGCCCAGCGTCGTCCGGGTTAGTGGAGGGTTTGGCCCGCAGGGATGTTCTTGTCCCATCGTGCTCTAGCGACTCCTGTGGTGGTCCAGTGCACGCTGACACGGTCACCAGGTGTACAGTGTTTCCTCCGACACATTGGTGCGGCTGGCTTCCGGGTTAATTGAGAGTTGCGTCAAGAAGAACCCTTGGTTGGGTTGTGTTTCGGAGGACACACGGCTCTCGACCTTTGCCTCTCCCAAGTCCGTACGGGAGTTGCAGCGATGAGACAAGACTGTAACTACCAATTAGAAATTGGGGAGAAAAAGGGATACAATTATTTTTTTTACTGAAGGTTGAGTGAACTCTCTTGATCTGACCTGTAAACCAAACCTGGTCGACCTTTGACCCCACCTATGTGTATTCTATTGGGGTCAGGTAAGGCCAAGCGCATGTCATTGAGGTACCTGCTTCCACTACTTGGTTTGTGATGTTATGTACAGAATCTATCTGTCAAAATGAGTTTTCTCCTGACCCTCCTGACCCCAAATGAGTTTTCTCCTGACCCTCCTGACCCTCCTGACCCCAAATGAGTTTTCTCCTGACCCTCCTGACCTCCCGACCCCAAATGAGTTTTCTCCTGACCCCATCTATTTGCATTCTATTATCCCCTTGGGGGTCGTACCTGCCTCCACCACATGCTCCATGGTGGGGAACCTCTTACAGACGGCGGTGCTGACGGAGCGGAAGATGAGCAGTGAGGTGAGATTGACGTAGCGCATCAGCGTGCGTCTGAGGAGGCGGCCCTGCTCGTCGTGGCCGTGAACACAGCTGGAGACCAGGAACATGAGGCGGTCGGGCCAAGGCAGATTCACGAACTGGTTCCACCAACGGTTGACCACCAGGGTTACGTAGAAACCTGCAGGGAGGAGGAGATATCAGCATCATCTACACCAGGGTGATGTAGAAACCTGCAGGGAGGAGGAGATATCAGCATCATCTACACCAGGGTGATGTAGAAACCTGCAGGGAGGAGGAGATATCAGCATCATCTACACCAGGGTGATGTAGAAACCTGCAGGGAGGAGGAGATATCAGCATCATCTACACCAGGGTGATGTAGAAACCTGCAGGGAGGAGGAGATATCAGCATCATCTACACCAGGGTGATGTAGAAACCTGCAGGGAGGAGGAGATATCAGCATCATCTACACCAGGGTGATGTAGAAACCTGCAGGGAGGAGGAGATATCAGCATCATCTACACCAGGGTGATGTAGAAACCTGCAGGGAGGAGGAGATATCAGCATCATCTACACCAGGGTGATGTAGAAACCTGCAGGGAGGAGGAGATATCAGCATCATCTACACCAGGGTGATGTAGAAACCTGCAGGGAGGAGGAGATATCAGCATCATCTACACCAGGACTCTACATCCTCCTAAAGGTTTTAAACTCCAACCCTGTTCCTGGAGAGATACCCTCCTGTAGGTTTTAACCCCAACCCTGTTCCTGTAGAGATACCCTCCTGTAGGTTTTAACCCCAACCCTGTTCCTGTAGAGATACCCTCCTGTAGGTTTTAACCCCAACCCTGTTCCTGTAGAGATACCTTCCTGTAGGTTTTAACTCCAACCCTGTTCCTGGAGAGATACCCTCCTGTAGGTTTTAACTCCAACCCTGTTCCTGGAGAGATACTGTTCCTGTAGCTCTCCAGGAACAGGGTTGGAGTTAAAACCTACTGGACGGTAGCTCTCCAGGAACAGGGTTGGAAAGCCCTGATCTACAGTAAGTTTAAACAGTATTTTGTCAGGTATGACTACAATAGCAACCAAGGATGAGGTTTGGGTTGAGAAGGGCTGCTTCCGAAATGACATTTAATTTTCTACGTAGTGCAGTACTCTTCAGGCTACATTTGAGCCTCAAGCTCAAAACAGAAAATTGACCCCTAGATCATTGTCTAGGGCAACTTCATCCCAGTCCATATCAATATTTTATTGACATAAACTGAGATACATAAATGTCATGAAAGCCACTTTGTGCCATTCACACAGAAGCACAACACTATTAAGCAACAATCTGATATGCCATGCAAAGCACTCCAGCACCCAAGCAAACCCAACAATATCCCTCTTTCCCTGCTTTGGTCCGACTCCTAATGATTTCCTTCCATTAACTCAATCACCAGTTCATTTCCCCATTGGAATCAGTGTCTGTCGGAGAGCTTCTGTTATTAAGTAAGGGTTGAAAAATCACGATCATTAGTTTGTTGCCTGGCACTGTTGAGGATTAGTTGGGTTCATTTGGTTGAATAGTAGCAAGCAAGTCAGACAGTTAACGCAGTGTGTTTGTGTGTGTGTGTGTGTGTGTGAGTGAGTGTGTCGGTGTTTGTGCGTGCGTGCGTGTGTGTGGTGATCGAGAAAGTATTGCACTGTTGTCATTCTGTTTTTAGGTGGCTGATACACATTTGCCCGACGACTCAAACTGAATTCTTCCGCTGCTCCTATGTTCGCTACATTTGTGGGCGTGGCGTAGCGTTTGGCTGGAGCGAAGAGTTTGGGTCGCCAGGCAAGCTACACATGGGGTTGCGGATGATGTGAATTTCCCACTTAAATTGTAAAGCACTTTCAGCACATCTGGAAAGCACCTCTACAGTATTCAGGTAGAAACAGGCATTCTCATCTCAGCACAGCGCTAGTAGCTCATAGAGTTAATAGGCTAATACTATAAACTACTCAGCGCGCATGCGCTGATGTCAACCTCCACCAGTTGTACTGACTTACCGAGCACAAACGTGACTGGAATCTGTTCTGCATACTTGTTACAGTGAAGAGCCAACTTTTCAAAGAAACGCTTTTCAGGGTCTGAGAGGGCGAGTCTAGATTGACAGATGTGTTAATTAATTAAGTAACATTATAGGTTTGTTCACGTGCACTTATTGATATATCACAGCGATACAAATCAATTACGGACCCATCATGCAAAATCAAAGGCTCATATTACATCTTCATTTGTAATCACAGTTATAAACACATTAAAATCAGAAAATAGATACTGTTATATAATATACATACACAAATAACATAACAATTATATAATTCATATTTCATATCACCGAGGACTTGTATTTGTGACAATACTAATGTTTTTAAGGAAAAACGCGTAATGGCTTAATATTATGCCTACCTGTAAACGAGGCTCACCAAGGTATATAACAGTACAAAGACTATAAACTCCCGATAAAGCAGTTTGTAGATGCTGCCTCTCCATCGCAGTAGAAGTCTATGGAAACCGAAGAACGTGGCGTTGGCGACTTTACTGGAGTAGGTCACCGTCATCTTCCTTCAATCACTGCAGAAAAACTACCTAGTCATCCAACTTACACTTAGTTGACAGACACTCCCTTGTCCTTACCGGTTGTGAATGTAGCTGACTTTAATTGATATCTAAAAAAAAATGTTCCGCAGTAAACTACTCTCTCAAGGCAAGCTGTCATGGCACAATAATAACCAGTCAAAATAACCATTATTTCCATGTTACGTGGATAAGAAATAACGTTATTAAAAAAAACATTAATAAAAGTATATATTTTTCACACATACCTTTTGTACCAAATCTAAAATCACATGGCTTGTTGTTGCTTTAGGTGTAATATAGTGTATTCCTGAACCGTGAGTCAAGATTGAGCAATCATCAGGTGACCGCCCTGGCCACATTTAGCTGGTTGTCTGTCTGTGTCTGTCTGTCAGTCCAGCTGCCAGTGCGCTCCTGGCTATGGCTGTCTGGGCAAGATGCCCACCATGTCATGGCGGTGGAATAAGATGCGCACTATGTCATGGCGGTGGAATAAGATGCGCACTATGTCATGGCGGTGGAATAAGATGCCCACTATGCCATGGCGGTGGAATAAGATGCGCACTATGTCATGGCGGTGGAATAAGATGCGCACTATGTCATGGCGGTGGAATAAGATGCGCACTATGTCATGGCGGTGGAATAAGATGCGCACTATGTCATGGCGGTGGAATAAACACATAATGAATGACCTGCTGATGTAGAGAGAGACTACATTTATCCCTGCGTGCAAGTCTCTGGTTTTAATACAACATGCCTATACAGCATACCAGCTCCTACATTTATCCCTGCGTGCAAGTCTCTGGTTTTTAATACAACATGCCTATACAGCATACCAGCTCCTACATTTTTTTAAAACAAAGTAATCAATGGGAAAATATTTGGGATTTAATATTTATTGTAATTTTATTATTATATAGATATATTTGGACACATTTTTATAGAAAAAGCCTCATAAATATGTGGTTTATAGTAGTGCATATGAATGCAGGAATTCAGATGCGTTGTAGAAATGTAAATGTCAAAGACTCATTATAGTTGTGTATTACCTTCTCGAAAGTATCGCATCCTTTTTTTTTTTTGCATTAATCATACGCTATCAAATATCCCTCACAACATGAGATCTAAAACGGTGTCCAACGGACGGCGCTGTTGACCTAATTATCATGGCAAACAATAAAGCGGGCTCACAGAAATGCACGGGAGATGCAGCGACGGGACAAGACTGTAACTACCAATTGGATATCACGAAATTGCGAAGAAAAAAGGGGTAAACATTATTATTATTATTTTTTACAAATAACAAAATAAATGCATGCCTTATACTGGTAGAACATACTCCCATCTATGATCAATAGATTAGCCTGCTAGGGCCTAATGGACGATCAATAGTACTAAATAATTGTCGATGTAGAGATCTTACATCACATCAGAAGGAAACACACATTTCATTGTGAAGTATAGAACTATTGGCGAATGCATTGCATGCAATATCATAGTCAAATAGTCGGATACAATGTTGCAACTTATTCTTTTAGATACAATGTTGCGATCACAGTTTCGTATTATCTGTCGTCTGCTCCCATGAAAGGTGAACATGAGATGTGATACCGGCTTTGCGCATGCGCCACTGTGAGGTTGTCGGTTCACTTCTCGTGGGTGCTCCGTTCCCACCCAACCAGCGGAGAAGAAAAGAGCAGGTGAGAGGATGTTCGGATGCTGCTTGCGTTACTAAACCCGATGATATTCAGCAAACAGATACCTCATGCACGGCGAAACGGGAGGTTTACTGGCGACAGGTAGCGAGAGCACGTCGTGACAGTTGGGTTTATGCACGGTGGTCACTTTCCCGACTGTTTTATTCTTCATAGACAGCAGGCGTCGAGAGAGGGGTGAGTTGACAGCTAGCATACTGTAGCTAGGCTAGCCAAAGCGCTAGCCAGCTGGCTGGCTGACTAGCTGTCTTGCTTGTTTCATCGTCTTTAAACAACGATATAGTCCAAGGTCATTGTGCATAGAGTTGTATTTGGTATTTGTTGGACATACATTTTAAAGTGAAAAATTTGAGTCTCCGCGTAATTCCCTTACCATGGAATTGCCCACTTGCAATGCATCGGAGTATTAGCACATCAATTTGACAGCAATAGCTAGCTTTAATTCATTATCCATGGTGCATTTCGTTGAACCATTTTTTTGTCAACAGATGACTTGGTGTCCACACTAGTTTTAACAGTCCTCCACATGTGCGCACATTACAATCAAGCCAAGTCTGTTAAGGAGACACATTCTGACTATAATAAGGTTTCACTAAGGTTTTCCGAACATTATATCATTCAATGCAGCTGTGTAACGTGGATGGTTCGGAGCAAAATTGTATTTTGCTAGCAACATATCTCATAGGCCTACAGACGACGGAGATGGGAGGAGGAAGGGCTGAAAGGAGGGCAGGGAATCCCTGATGCAGTGAATTGATGTCCTGCGTAGGTGATGTTAGTCTTTACAACTCAACACAAAATCAATTGAAATGTATTGGTCACATACCCAGTGAGCAGCAGTTATTAAAGGTGCAGGGAAGTGCCTGTGTGCTAAGCTCTCTCAACATTACACAACATGAATCAATAATAACAATGTCAAGGGGAAAATAACAAGTAGTAGAAGTGGTAGCCTTTACCAGTATAAAGTCAATATTAGTCTGTATAATCAAAGTGTGTGTGTGTGTGTGTAAGGGTTGGATGTGTGGATAGTCAGTGCAAATAATGTCTGGTGCGTATAGTCCCTCCGGTGCATATATTCTCTAAGGTGCAGGTCTGTCAGGAAGACTGCTAGGTTGAGCTTTTCAGCAGTCTGATGGCCCGGTGGTAGAAACTGTCTCGGTGTCTGTTGTGCCGAGACCCGATACTCCACTACCGCTTGCCAGATGGTAACGGAGTGAACAGTCCGTGGCTTGGGTGACTGGGGTCCTTGAGGATCTTTCGTGCCTTCCTCAGACACTGCCTGGTGTAGATGTCCTGGAGGGCAGGGAGCTCGCCCCCAGTGGGCCCATGCCGAATGTCTTCAGCCTCCTGAGGTTGAAGAGGTGCTGCTGCGCCTTCTTCACCACGGTGGTGGTGGTGTGATTGGACCATGTCAGGTCCTCCGTGAGGTGCATGCCGGGGAACATGAACCTTTTCACCCTCTCCACTGCAGTCCTGTCCATGCTGCTTCCCCTGTTTCCTGTCGTTCACCATCAGCTCCTTTGTTTTGCTGACGTTGAGCCGCTGTGCCAGGGCTCTAACCTCCTCCCAATAGGCTGTCTCGTCGCCGTCGACGATGAGGGATGTTTCCACCGGCACCGCTGTGCCAGGGCTCTAACCTCCTCCCAATAGGCTGTCTCGTCGCCGTCGACGATGAGGGATGTTTCCACCGGCACCGCTGTGCCAGGGCTCTAACCTCCTCCCAATAGGCTGTCTCGTCGCCGTCGACGATGAGGGATGTTTCCACCGGCACCGCTGTGCCAGGGCTCTAACCTCCTCCCAATAGGCTGTCTCGTCGCCGTCGACGATGAGGGATGTTTCCACCGGCACCGCTGTGCCAGGGCTCTAACCTCCTCCCAATAGGCTGTCTCGTCGCCGTCGACGATGAGGGATGTTTCCACCGGCACCGCTGTGCCAGGGCTCTAACCTCCTCCCAATAGGCTGTCTCGTCGCCGTCGACGATGAGGGATGTTTCCACCGGCACCGCTGTGCCAGGGCTCTAACCTCCTCCCAATAGGCTGTCTCGTCGCCGTCGACGATGATGGATGTTTCCACCGGCACCGCTGTGCCAGGGCTCTAACCTCCTCCCAATAGGCTGTCTCGTCGCCGTCGACGATGATGGATGTTTCCACCGGCACCGCTGTGCCAGGGCTCTAACCTCCTCCCAATAGGCTGTCTCGTCGCCGTCGACGATGAGGGATGTTTCCACCGGCACCGCTGTGCCAGGGCTCTAACCTCCTCCCAATAGGCTGTCTCGTCGCCGTCGACGATGAGGGATGTTTCCACCGGCACCGCTGTGCCAGGGCTCTAACCTCCTCCCAATAGGCTGTCTCGTCGCCGTCGACGATGAGGGATGTTTCCACCGGCACCGCTGTGCCAGGGCTCTAACCTCCTCCCAATAGGCTGTCTCGTCGCCGATCAGACAAACTTAATGATGGTGTTGGAGTCATGCATGGCCACGCAGTCGTACGCTCCCAACAGCGGCCCCCAACACACACACACACACACACACTAATCAATTAGCCGAATGTGGACTCTGTGAATGGAGGACGCTTTTCCCGTGGCTCATTTTCATGCCAGCAGGTAAACTATACTCCTGTTGTAAAGATCAACAATGTGCTCAATATTGGGAAAGTTGAGAAATAAATACAGTAGGCCGAGCCTATAGAAAGCTGAAGGGAACCTCCTCTTTTTATTAGAGGCCATCACTCTGTTTTCTCACGCAATTGCATAGCCTATAGAAATGTTGCGCAACATGAGCTCATGGCCTCTCATGAAGTGTTTGATTAGATTTTCGATTACATTAGCGTTGATGTCAGAGTGATTTAGATGGACAATAAAGTGCTGAGTACCAGGCAGTTAGCAAGTTCGGTAGGCTACTAATGACCATCAGCAGCATCAGACCTTGGAGAAGCCTAATTACCGTGACGAAACGGTCAAGTGGAAAATTCACTGCCTCGTAACCGCCGGTGTGGCCGTAATACGGTCACCGCAACAGCCCCAGGCTCAACCCCCCCCGAATGAGAAATGAGCCCTCTAAATAAAACAAAACTCAAACTTTGGGCGGGGTCTCTAAATAATGCTAAGTTAACCATTCTCCTAAAGAGTTTATTGACCCGTTACGTCAATCTAAGTAACATAATAAAAACATTTCCATCAAAATCCATCAGTTTAAACTAGAGATCTATTCTTTTTTTGTATAGGCTGCGTATCAATCCACCGCATCCGCCAATAGCGGCCTTCCCCATCTGCGGTGGGAGGTGACAGAACTACAGCAGTGTTTATCAGACAATGAGACAACCCATCTGAGGTGGGAGGTGACAGAGTTACAGCAGTGTTTATCAGACAATGAGACAACCCATCTGAGGTGGGAGGTGACAGAGTTACAGCAGTGTTTATCAGACAATGAGACAACCCATCTGAGGTGGGAGGTGACAGAACTACAGCAGTGTTTATCAGACAAGGAGACAACCCATCTGAGGTGGGAGGTGACAGAGCTACAGCAGTGTTTATCAGACAAGGAGACAACCCATCTGAGGTGGGAGGTGACAGAGCTACAGCAGTGTTTATCAGACAACCCATCTGAGGTGGGAGGTGACAGAGCTACAGCAGTGTTTATCAGACAATGAGACAACCCATCTGAGGTGAGAGGTGACAGAGCTACAGCAGTGTTTATCAGACAATGAGACAACCCATCTGAGGTGGGAGGTAAAAGAGCTACGTCCCGAATATCAATCTTCTCACGAAAACGTCAGTACGTCCGAAAGGTTTGGCCTAAAACAACATGACCACTATGGATTGATTTGACTGTTGCGAACACGATGGTGTTCTCCATTTTGCTCTACGACCCCTCCCCAACAAACCCCCACAATGTTGTTCTCCGTTTTGACCTACGACCCCCAGAAGCCTCCACGGAACTCGGTACCATCAATGTGCCACCTTCTGTCTGTAGCGTCCAAACAGTTTGGGCAAATAAAGAATATTACCCCACTATGGAAAGGGGAGACTCTCAGGAACACGGTGGTGTTCTCCGTTGTGCTCTATGTCAGTATCACAGGACTCATCTGATGGTAACAAGGTAGAGGTTGAAAAAATAAAATATGGAGGTAGTTTTGCTCCAACAAAATAGCTGGTGTTTAATATGTGTTCAAAAAACCCAAATATTAAAAGGATCACCCCCACCTATTACAGCCCCTCTCCAGGTGTCCCGACTTTCCTTTCCACACAAAAAGGTCAGTTTGTCAGTAAGACGCATCAATTCATTCAGGCTACAAGAGTGTTGACCTAATGAAAAATGGCTGGGCCTATAGACTTGGACAGGTCCTGGCTGGGCCTATAGACTTGGACAGGTCCTGGCTGGGACTATAGACGTGGAGAGGTCCTGTCCTGGCTGGACCTATAGACGTGGAGAGGTCCTGTCCTGGCTGGACCTATAGACGTGGAGATGTCCTGGCTGGGACTATAGACGTGGAGAGGTCCTGTCCTGGCTGGGACTATAGACGTGGAGAGGTCCTGTCCTGGCTGGACCTATAGACTTGGACAGGTCCTGGCTGGGCCTATAGACTTGGACAGGTCCTGGCTGGGACTATAGACTTGGACAGGTCCTGGCTGGGACTATAGACGTGGAGAGGTCCTGTCCTGGCTGGACCTATAGACTTGGACAGGTCCTGGCTGGACCTATAGACTTGGACAGGTCCTGGCTGGGCCTATAGACTTGGACAGGTCCTGGCTGGGACTATAGACGTGGAGAGGTCCTGTCCTGGCTGGACCTATAGACGTGGAGAGGTCCTGTCCTGGCTGGACCTATAGACGTGGAGATGTCCTGGCTGGGACTATAGACGTGGAGAGGTCCTGTCCTGGCTGGGACTATAGACGTGGAGAGGTCCTGTCCTGGCTGGACCTATAGACTTGGACAGGTCCTGGCTGGGCCTATAGACTTGGACAGGTCCTGGCTGGGACTATAGACTTGGACAGGTCCTGGCTGGGACTATAGACGTGGAGAGGTCCTGTCCTGGCTGGACCTATAGACTTGGACAGGTCCTGGCTGGACCTATAGACTTGGACAGGTCCTGGCTGGGCCTATAGACTTGGACAGGTCCTGGCTGGGACTATAGACGTGGAGAGGTCCTGTCCTGGCTGGACCTATAGACGTGGAGAGGTCCTGTCCTGGCTGGGACTATAGACGTGGAGAGGTCCTGTCCTGGCTGGGACTATAGACGTGGAGAGGTCCTGTCCAGGCTGGGACTATAGACGTGGAGAGGTCCTGTCCTGGCTGGGACTATAGACGTGGAGAGGTCCTGTCCTGGCTGGACCTATAGACGTGGAGAGGTCCTGTCCTGGCTGGGACTATAGACGTGGAGAGGTCCTGTCCTGGCTGGACCTATAGACGTGGAGAGGTCCTGTCCTGGCTGGGACTATAGCCGCGGAGAGGTCAGTTGTTGCACACTCCTTCCCATGGAAGCCTAAACCCACACCTTGGCGAGCGTTTTGTTGACTCACCCTTCAGTATCAGTAAGCAGCACAGCCAGTGAGTCGATCCCGCCCTCCAGGACTCCAGACTAACCTTATCCCCTGCTGCCACTAAGACATTCACATTGCTTTATTAAAACGTGTACTACACTACTGAGACGCTAAGAAATACATCGTTTCATCTTTTCGTGTTGTGACTCTAAATATTTTCATGTACAACCTAATCCAGTGATTATCTTGCATGTTGGGTTGACAATTATGCTGTTATATTTTATTGTTAAAATGGGGCTCCAGAATTTTCTGATTTGTTTTGGTTCTGGTGTCGATGACTTTTGCATCTTTGTGTGCTAATATCATAGGGGATAATGGAAACTCTAAACACATTAGCTAGGTTGCTAACTGTAAATATAACCGTAGCCATTTTATTCATCTAACAGTAAATGTTTTTAAAGATTGTTGTAGTTTTAGCCTATCGCCCAATGAGTCCTAATGCAGTCACAATGGTCAATGCACATTCCATATCTCAGAGCCATGTCAAATATCTTGGTTGTAAAATAGTTGCTGTTTTAGTTGCTGAGAAATCAAAATGATACCTACAGAAAGCTGATCACATCCTTTCTTCAAAACATGTTTTTAGCCTCCTAAAAAAAGAAATAGTCAATTTTGAGTGAGGTGACCATGTGAAATGTCTAGCTCACACTGATGGTACTAATTAACAATGTAACTCGGACGCACATCCGAGTCAAAGGGTCGCAATATGCAACTAAATGGTGGCAGTCTGGAGCCCCCCCACTTCCTCCCTCCCCCTCCCTCTCTACATAGAAATGTCCCTCCCTTCTCTCCCTCGTGTTGTGTGAGAATTTGTCAGGCTCTCGCTAATATTCACTATTTGTCTTCACAGTTGATATAAATAATTTTTATTATTTTTTTTAAACCTGGAGACTGGAGGAGAGGAAGAGGGGAAAATGAGTGCCCAGCCTCAGACAGCCAGCGGGCCTCTCCCCCTGGTCTGTACCTCAGGCAGCCGGCGGGCCTCGCCCCCTGGTCTGTTCCTCAGGCAGCCGGCGGGCCTCGCCCCCTGGTCTGTTCCTCAGGCAGCCGGCGGGCCTCGCCCCCTGGTCTGTTCCTCAGACAGCCAGCGGGCCTCGCCCCCTGGTCTGTTCCTCAGACAGCCAGCGGGCCTCTCCCCCTGGTCTGTACCTCAGGCAGCCGGCGGGCCTCGCCCCCTGGTCTGTTCCTCAGACAGCCGGCGGGCCTCGCCCCCTGGTCTGTTCCTCAGGCAGCCAGGGCCTACTGGCACCGTTTGGAGTCTAGACGTTGAGGGATGTTGACATGAACTTAGACATATGAACAAGGAAACCACAATGCAAATGGAGGTTACCTGTGTTTACTTTAGGATCTGTAGGAGATTGACATATTTGAATTAGTTTTGCTGATAAAATCCTGTGTATCACAGTCTGACTGTGTAATCAAATCAAATTTTATTTGTCACATACACATGGTTAGCAGATGTTAATGCGAGTGTAGCGAAATGCTTGTGCCTCTAGTTCTGACAATGCAGTAATAACCAACAAGTAATCTAACTAACAATTCCAAAACTACTGTATTTATACACAGTGTAAGGGGATAAAGAATATGTACATAAGGATAGATGAATGAGTGATGGTACAGAGCAGCATAGGCAAGATACAGTAGATGGTATCGAGTACAGTATATACATATGAGATGAGTATGTAAACAAAGTGGCATAGTTAGTGGCTAGTGATACATGTATTACATAAAGATGCAGTAGATTATATAGAGGACAGTATATACATATACATATGAGATGAGTAATGTAGGGTATGTAAACATTATATTAGGTAGCATTGTTTAAAGTGGCTAGTGGCTAGGAACACGAAGCGAGGCGGCCATCTCTCTCGGCGCCATAAAGCTTCTCGAGTGTAGCTTAAGTGTTGTGTGTCAGAGATAAGCCTGTTTTTTTAATTAAGGTCTCTGTTCTGTTCTGACCTGCTCTGACCTGCTCTGTTCTGACCTGCTCTGTTCTGACCTGCTCTGTTCTGACCTGCTCTGTTTTGCTCTGTTTTGCTCTGCACTGTTCTGACCTGCTCTCCTCTGCTCTGCTCTGTTCTGCTTTGTTCTGACCTGCTCTGTTCTGCTCTGCTCTGTTCTGACCTGCTCTGTTCTGACCTGCTCTGTTTTGCTCTGTTTTGCTCTGCACTGTTCTGACCTGCTCTCCTCTGCTCTGTTCTGCTTTGTTCTGACCTGCTCTGTTCTGCTCTGACCTGCTCTGATCTGACCTGCTCTGCTCTGCTCTGATCTGACCTGCTCTGCTCTGTTCTGACCTGCTCTGCTCTGCTCTGTTCTGACCGGCTCTGTTTTGACCTTCTCTGTTCTGTTGTCTCAGTGTAATGTCTCAGGACATTTAGGACTAATCATTCTGTGTTCTTATCTCTCACACTCACAGCCACTATGTTTAGACAAATAGCCAGACCAACTCACAGCCACTATGTTTAGACAAATAGCCAGACCAACTCACAGCCACTATGTATAGACAATTAGCCAGACCAACTCACAGCCACTATGTGTAGACAATTAGCCAGACCAACTCACAGCCACTATGAAAAGACTATTAGCCAGACTGACTCACAGCCACTATGAAAAGACTATTAGCCAGACTGACTCACAGCCACTATGAAAAGACTATTAGCCAGACTGACTCACAGCCACTATGAAAAGACTATTAGCCAGACCGACACCTCCTCCATGCTTCACGGGGGGAACCACACATGCGGAGATCATCCGTTCACCTACTTTGAGTGTGCAAAGCTGTCATCAAGGCAAAGGGTGGCTATTTTGAAGAATCTCAAATATAAAATATATTTTGATTTTTGTAACACTTTTTTGGGTGTTACTGCATGATTCCATATGTGTTATTTCATAGTTTTGATGTTTTCACTATGATTCTACAATGTAGAAAGAAAAACCCTTGAATGAAAAAAAAATCTCTGAAAAAAATCTCAAACTGGAAACACTTATCTCCCTCACTAGCTTTAAGCACCAACTGTCAGAGCAGCTCACAGATTACTGCACCTGTACATAGCCCACCTATAATTTAGCCCTATCAACTACCTCTTTCCCAACTGTATTTAATTTATTTATTTATTTTGCTCCTTTGCACCCCATTATTTGTATTTCTACTTGGCACATTCTTCCATTGCAAAACTACCATTCCAGTGTTTTACTTGCTATATTGTATTTACCTTGCCACCATGGCCTTTTTGCCTTTACCTCCCTTCTCACCTCATTTGCTCACATTGTATATAGACCTGTTTATACTTTATTATTGACTGTATGTTTGTTTTACTCCATGTGTAACTCTGTGTTGTTGTATCTGTCGAACTGCTTTGCTTTATCTTGGCCAGGTCGCAATTGTAAATGAGAACTTGTTCTCAACTTGCCTACCTGGTTAAATAAAGGTAAAATAAATAAATAAAATAAAAATGACTAGGTGTTTCTAAACTTTTGACTGGTACTGTATATGATGAGGGTGATAACTGTAGCTTCCTTCTCAATAGACCTATAGGATGAGGGTGATAACTGTGTAGCTTCCTTCTCAATAGACCTATAGGATGAGGGTGATAACTAGCTTCCTTCTCAATAGACCTATAGGATGAGGGTGATGGCTGTAGCTTCCTTCTCAATAGACCTATAGGATGAGGGTGATGGCTGTAGCTTCCTTCTCAATAGACCTAAAGGATGAGGGTGATAGCTGTAGCTTCCTTCTCAATAGACCTATAGGATGAGGGTGATGGCTGTAGCTTCCTTCTCAATAGATCAGATCTATAGGATGAGGGTGATGGCTGTAGCTTCCTTCTCAATAGACCTATAGTCATTATTATCAACAGAAGGTTGAGAGTCTAGTAGTCATCATTATCATCTGTACTGATGACTCACTAGTCCTGGTAGAATCTGTTGATAATGATGACTACTACATTATCTGTACTAATGACTGACTAGTCCTGGTAGAATCTGTTGATAATGATGACTACATTATCTGTACTGATGACTCACTAGTCCTGGTAGAATCTGTTGATAATGATGACTACTACATTATCTGTACTGATGACTCACTAGTCCTGGTAGAATCTGTTGATAATGATGACTACATTATCTGTACTGATGACTGACTAGTCCTGGTAGAATCTGTTGGTAATGATGCCTACTACATTATCTGTACTAATGACTGACTAGTCCTGGTAGAATCTGTCGATAATGATGACTACTACGTTATCTGTGCTAATGACTGACTAGTCCTGGTAGAATCTGCATTCTGAAGTTTGTAGAAGAGCGACTTCACTGCCTTTCAGTGCCCTCTCTTCAAGGTTGACCCCAGGTATTCTGGAGCGTGATATTCTGTGTTGCCATGGATAGGGAGAGAGTATTCCCGTAGTGTAAAGGTCTGCCAAGGTGTCAAACTGCCAACTCATTGAGCAGGTAAGCTAATGACATCCACAGAGAATATACCTAGTAGTAGTAGTAGTAGTAGTAGTAGTAGTAGTAGTAGTAGTAGTAGTAGTAGTAGTAGTAGTAGTAGTAGTAGTAGTAGTAGTAGTAGTAGTAGTAGTAGTAGTAGTAGTAGTAGTAGTAGTAGTAGTAGTAGTAGTAGTAGTAGTAGTAGTAGTAGTAGTAGTAGTAGTAGTAGTAGTAGTAGTAGTAGTAGTAGTAGTAGTAGTAGTAGTAGTAGTAGTAGTAGTAGTAGTAGTAGTAGTAGTAGTAGTAGTAGTAGTAGTAGTAGTAGTAGTAGTAGTAGTAGTAGTAGTAGTAGTAGTAGTAGTAGTAGTAGTAGTAGTAGTAGTAGTAGTAGTAGTAGTAGTAGTAGTAGTAGTAGTAGTAGTAGTAGTAGTAGTAGTAGTAGTAGTAGTAGTAGTAGTAGTAGTAGTAGTAGTAGTAGTAGTAGTAGTAGTAGTAGTAGTAGTAGTAGTAGTAGTAGTAGTAGTAGTAGTAGTAGTAGTAGTAGTAGTAGTAGTAGTAGTAGTAGTAGTAGTAGTAGTAGTAGTAGTAGTAGTAGTAGTAGTAGTAGTAGTAGTAGTAGTAGTAGTAGTAGTAGTAGTAGTAGTAGTAGTAGTAGTAGTAGTAGTAGTAGTAGTAGTAGTAGTAGTAGTAGTAGTAGTAGTAGTAGTAGTAGTAGTAGTAGTAGTAGTAGTAGTAGTAGTAGTAGTAGTAGTAGTAGTAGTAGTAGTAGTAGTAGTAGTAGTAGTAAAATTTTAGGTCAGAGTTGGGCTGCTCTGTCAGACAAGCTCGGGTGGGACGGGGGTTCTGGCGCCGCCCCCCCCCCCCCCATTCTGGGGGCTCCACCCAGCAGCACCTCAGCCAGTGTAAGTGGATCCTACCCAGAGTCTGCTGTCTGTCCAAGGCCAGATAGAAGGGTGTCGTGTTACTGTGGTTCCCTAGGGAACGGAGAGGACAGACTACAGTCTACTGAGTGGCTGTAGTGGAGGGGCTTGAGCCAGCCAGGGGCTGTGTCCCGAATCGCAACCTATTCCCTATATAGTGCACTACTTTTGACCAGGGCCCATAGGCCTCAGCTGACACTAGTGAATAGGGTGCCATTTAGGAGGCAGACAGAGTTAGCCTTCTGTCAGTGTAAATGTTCTGAACGTTGTGGATAGAAATGTCATGAATAGATCAGACTATGACATGATTGCTTAGTCAACGTGTCATAGAGGGATATCTGTTCAGTGTATTCTACATCTTAATGTTTTGTCCTACAAAACGGGGTCCTAAATGGACTGTAGGTCTAGGCTGCATACATCTCTGACCTTACTGCTGCTACAGAAACAACTGGACTGACCTGTAGTCTGACCTGTAGTCCTGTCTTCAGGGCTGGACTGACCTGCAGTCTGACCTGTAGTCCTGACCTGTAGTCTGACCTGTAGTCCTGACTTTCGGGGCTGGACTGACCTGTAGTCTGACCCGTAGTCTGACCTGTAGTCCTGTCTTCAGGGCTGGACTGACCTGTAGTCCTGACCTTCGGGGCTGGACAGACCGTTTCAATCGGTGACGTCACTCGCTCTGAGACCTTGAAGTAGTTGTTCCCCTTGCTCTGCAAGGGGCCGTGGCTTTTGTGGAGTGATGGGTAACGATGCTTTGTGGGTGGCAGTTGTTGATGTGTCCCTGGTTGGAGCCCAGGTCGGGGCGAGGGGAGGGACGGAAGGGTCCCTGGTTGGAGCCCAGGTCGGGGCGAGGAGAGGGACGGAAGCTATACTGTTACACTAAGAGGGGTTTATAAATGAGCATCAGCCAGTGGGTCTTGCGACAGGTTTACAGAGATTACCAGTTTAAAGAGTATAGAGTGTAGTGATGTGTCCTATAAGGAGCATTTGGTGACAAATCTGATGGCTGAATGGTAAAGAACATCTCGCCGCTCGAGAACACCCTTTCCTGACTATCTATAAATTACATCTCCGTAGTCTAGCATGGATAGGGTGGTCATCTGAATCAGGGTTAGTTTGGTAGCTGGGGTGAACGAGGAGCGATTTACGATAGAGGAAACCAAGTCTAAACCCCTGGGGCGGCAGGGTAGCCTAGTGGTTAGAGCGTTGGACTAGTAACCGGAAGGTTGTTCAAGGTACAAATCTGTCGTTCTGCCCCTGAACAGGCAGTAAACCCACGGTTTCTAGGCCGTCATTGAAAATAAGAATTTGTTCTTAACTGACTTGCCTAGTTAAATAAAGGTAAAAAAAAAAAAGTCTAGATTTAACTTTAGCCTGTAGCTTTGATATGTGCCGAGAGAAGGACAGTGTACCGTCTAGCCATACTCCCAAGTACTTGTATGAGGTGACTACCTCAAGCTCTAATCCCTCAGAGGCAGTAATCTCACCTGTGGGGAGTGGGACATTCTTACCAAACCACATGACCTTTGTTTCGGAGGTGTTCTAAATTAGGTTAAGGGTAGAGAAAGCTTGTTGAACACGAAGAAAGCTTTGTTGTAGAGCATTTAATACAAAATTCAGGGGAGTGGCTAGCTGAGTATAAAACTGTGTCATCTGCATATAAATGGATAAGAGAGCTTCCTACTGCCTGAGCTATGTTGTTGATGCAAATTGAGAAGAGCGTGGGTCTAGGATCGAGCCTTGGGGTACTCCCATGTGACAGGCACTGGCTGAGACAGCAGGTGTTCTGACCTTGTACACTGCACTCTTTGAGAGAGGTAGTTAGCAAACCAGGCCAAAGACCCCTCAGAGATACCAATACTCCTTAGCCGCCACACAAGAATGGAATGGTAAACGAGCCCCACGTCTGCTATATTGCTACCATGTTGTGCCCCACGTCTGCGACCCTGACCATAGGCCTACTATAACGAAGGCTGTTTAAAAATAGAGCCTTAAAACTTGACTCTCTGTCCTCTCTCTCTGTCCTCTCTCTCTGTCCTCTCTCTCTGTCCTCTCTCTCTGTCCTCTCTCTCTGTCCTCTCTCTGCCCTCTTGCTCTCTATCCTCTCTCTATCCTCTTGCTCTCTATAATCTTTCTCTCCCTCTCTATCCTCTCTCTATCCTCTTGCTTTCTATACTCTCCCTCTCGGTCCTCTCCCATTTTCATGACAGGTGGCTGTGGCTCTGCTTGACACAGTGGGGGAGGAGAAATCTGTCAGGCTATACGTTGGGTTGGTTCCCTTCACTTATAAAATCTGCGATACAGAGAACGAGGACGGACTCCTCTGGTAGAGGGATGGGCTTTCCCTAATAGCCTCATGGTAGAGAGATGGGCTTTCCCTAAAAACCTCCTGGTAGAGGGATGGGCTTTCCCTAAAAACCTCCTGGTATATGGATGGGCTTTCCCTAAAAACCTCCTGGTAGAGGGATGGGCTTTCCCTAAAAACCTCCTGGTAGAGGGATGGGCTTTCCCTAAACACCTCCTGGTAGAGGGATGGGCTTTCCCTAAAAACCTCCTGGTAGAGGGATGGGCTTTCCCTAAAAACCTCCTGGTAGAGGGATGGGCTTTCCCTAAAAACCTCCTGGTAGACGGATGGGCTTTCCCTAAAAACCTCCTGGTATATGGATGGGCTTTCCCTAAAAACCTCCTGGTATATGGATGGGCTTTCCCTAAAAACCTCCTGGTAGAGGGATGGGCTTTCCCTAAAAACCTCCTGGTAGAGGGATGGGCTTTCCCTAAAAACCTCCTGGTAGAGGGATGGGCTTTCCCTAAAAACCTCCTGGTAGAGGGATGGGCTTTCCCTAAAAACCTCCTGGTAGAGGGATGGGCTTTCCCTAAAAACCTCCTGGTAGAGGGATGGGCTTTCCCTAAAAACCTCCTGGTAGAGGGATGGGCTTTTTCATAAAAACCTTGTCAATTAATTGTTAACTACCAAGTGCTGTGCATACTTTGGCAGAATGATATCATGATTATTTGCATCAGTATTTGTTTAGCAAACTCTACCATCACATGTTGTGTTTTTACCATGTCATGTTGTGTTGCTACCACATTGTGTTGCTACCATGTTGTGTTATGCTGTGTTTCTACCATGTTGTTGTGTTGCTACCATGTTGTTGTGTTGCTACCATGTTGTTGTGCTGCTATCACATTGTGTTGCTACCACGTTGTGTTGCTACGTTGTTACCATGCTGTGTTGCTGCCTTGCTATGTTGTTTTCTTAGGTCTCTCTTTATGTAGTGTTCTCTCTCTTGTCGCGATGTGTGTTTTGTCCTATATTTATATTGTATTTAAAAATATATATATATATTTATCCCAGGCCACCGTCCCCGCAGGGGGCCTTTTGCCTTTTAGTAGGCCGTCATTGTAAATACAAATGTGTTCTTTAACAGACTTGCCTCGTTAGATAAATAAATAAATAAATAAAAATGTGGCCTTGAAAAACAGTGGTAAACAACAGCCTCTTGCTAGGTGCACACTGGAATTAAAAGGGAACTACACCAGACATTAAAAAGTGGTCTCCTGATGTGGTTTAAGCTTTGTTGTTGACTTAGAACATCCAATATATACAATATAAAATATATATATATATATATATATATATATATATATATATATATATATATATATATATATATATATATATATATATATATATATATATTTTTTTTTATTAAAAAAAAGTGATTTAGAGAGAGAGAATCTGAAAAAAAAACACAACCAGCGACATTGCTCTGAATTCATGTTGATTACGCTCCACTATCCTGCTGTCTGCGTGGGTTCAGCCTGCTACTGGCTACCGACCTGGCACTGGCCCTATTGCAGATGACTGCTCTCTCTCTCTCTCTCTCGCTCTTTTTATCTCTCTCTCTCTCGCATTCTTCTGTGTAAACACAGCTCAGGCCTGTGGTTACACTGTGATTCAGACGTGTAGTTTTTCCTCTCTCCTGTCAGTGTAAGTCACAGAGCATGCTAATGTTCTTTGACCAGTCTTTTGCTGCAGGACTGTGTGTGTTAGACTCTACAGTCTTAATGGATAACGCAGTAGTGACCACTGGTTGATGTGATGATGATGATTGTAGTAACTGGGCTGGTTATAATACAGTAGTTAACACTGGTTCATGTTGATGGTAGGTAGTAACTGGGCTGGTTATAATACAGTAGTTAACTCTGGTTCATGTTGATGTGATTGTAGTAACTGGGCTGGTTATAATACAGTAGTTAACTCTGGTTCATGTTGATGTGATGATGGTAGGTAGTAACTGGGCTGGTTATAATACAGTAGTTAACTCTGGTTCATGTTGATGTGATGATGGTAGGTAGTAACTGGGCTGGTTATAATACAGTAGTTAACACTGGTTCATGTTGATGTGATGGTAGTAACTGGGCTGGTTATAATACAGTAGTTAACACTGGTTCATGTTGATGTGATGATGGTAGGTAGTAACTGGGCTGGTTATAATACAGTAGTTAACACTGGTTCATGTTGATGGTAGGTAGTAACTGGGCTGGTTATAATACAGTAGTTAACACTGGTTCATGTTGATGGTAGGTAGTAACTGGGCTGGTTATAATACAGTAGTTAACACTGGTTCATGTTGATGTGGTGATGATAGTAACTGGGCTGGTTATAATACAGTAGTTAACACTGGTTCATGTTGATGTGGTGATGGTAGTAACTGGGCTGGTTATAATACAGTAGTTAACACTGGTTCATGTTGATGTGGTGATGGTAGTAACTGGGCTGGTTATAATACAGTAGTTAACACTGGTTCATGTTGATGTGGTGATGATAGTAACTGGGCTGGTTATAATACAGTAGTTAACTCTGGTTCATGTTGATGTGATGATGGTAGTAACTGGGCTGGTTATAATACAGTAGTTAACACTGGTTCATGTTGATGTGATGATGGTAGGTAGTAACTGGGCTGGTTATAATACAGTAGTTAACACTGGTTCATGTTGATGTGTTGATGGTAGGTAGTAACTGGGCTGGTTATAATACAGTAGTTAACACTGGTTCATGTTGATGTGATGATGGTAGGTAGTAACTGGGCTGGTTATAATACAGTAGTTAACTCTGGTTCATGTTGATGTGATGATGGTAGTAACTGGGCTGGTTATAATACAGTAGTTAACACTGGTTCATGTTGATGTGATGATGGTAGGTAGTAACTGGGCTGGTTATAATACAGTAGTTAACACTGGTTCATGTTGATGTGGTGATGGTAGGTAGTAACTGGGCTGGTTATAATACAGTAGTTAACACTGGTTCATGTTGATGTGATTGTAGTAACTGGGCTGGTTATAATACAGTAGTTAACTCTGGTTCATGTTGATGTGATGATGGTAGGTAGTAACTGGGCTGGTTATAATACAGTAGTTAACACTGGTTCATGTTGATGTGATTGTAGTAACTGGGCTGGTTATAATACAGTAGTTAACTCTGGTTCATGTTGATGTGATTGTAGTAACTGGGCTGGTTATAATACAGTAGTTAACTCTGGTTCATGTTGATGTGATGATGGTAGGTAGTAACTGGGCTGGTTATAATACAGTAGTTAACTCTGGTTCATGTTGATGTGATGATGGTAGGTAGTAACTGGGCTGGTTATAATACAGTAGTTAACACTGGTTCATGTTGATGTGATGGTAGTAACTGGGCTGGTTATAATACAGTAGTTAACACTGGTTCATGTTGATGTGATGATGGTAGTAACTGGGCTGGTTATAATACAGTAGTTAACACTGGTTCATGTTGATGTGATGATGGTAGGTAGTAACTGGGCTGGTTATAATACAGTAGTTAACTCTGGTTCATGTTGATGTGATTGTAGTAACTGGGCTGGTTATAATACAGTAGTTAACTCTGGTTCATGTTGATGTGATGATGGTAGGTAGTAACTGGGCTGGTTATAATACAGTAGTTAACACTGGTTCATGATGATGGTAGGTAGTAACTGGGCTGGTTATAATACAGTAGTTAACTCTGGTTCATGTTGATGTGATGATGGTAGTAACTGGGCTGGTTATAATACAGTAGTTAACACTGGTTCATGATGATGGTAGGTAGTAACTGGGCTGGTTATAATACAGTAGTTAACTCTGGTTCATGTTGATGTGATGATGGTAGGTAGTAACTGGGCTGGTTATAATACAGTAGTTAACACTGGTTCATGTTGATGTGGTGATGGTAGGTAGTAACTGGGCTGGTTATAATACAGTAGTTAACACTGGTTCATGTGATGATGGTAGTAACTGGGCTGGTTATAATACAGTAGTTAACACTGGTTGATGTGATGATGGTAGTAACTGGGCTGGTTATAATACAGTAGTTAACTCTGGTTCATGTTGATGTGATGGTAGTAACTGGGCTGTTTATAATACAGTAGTTAACACTGGTTGATGTGATGATGGTAGGTAGTAACTGGGGCTGGTTATAATACAGTAGTTAACTCTGGTTCATGTTGATGTGATTGTAGTAACTGGGCTGGTTATAATACAGTAGTTAACACTGGTTCATGTTGATGTGGTGATGGTAGTAACTGGGCTGGTTATAATACAGTAGTTAATTCTGGTTCATGTTGATGTGATGATGGTAGGTAGTAACTGGGCTGGTTATAATACAGTAGTTAACACTGGTTCATGTTGATGTGGTGATGGTAGTAACTGGGCTGGTTATAATACAGTAGTTAACACTGGTTCATGTTGATGTGATTGTAGTAACTGGGCTGGTTATAATACAGTAGTTAACACTGGTTCATGTTGATGTGATGATGGTAGGTAGTAACTGGGCTGGTTATAATACAGTAGTTAACTCTGGTTCATGTTGATGTGATTGTAGTAACTGGGCTGGTTATAATACAGTAGTTAACTCTGGTTCATGTTGATGTGATGATGGTAGGTAGTAACTGGGCTGGTTATAATACAGTAGTTAACTCTGGTTCATGTTGATGTGGTGATGATAGTAACTGGGCTGGTTATAATACAGTAGTTAACACTGGTTCATGTTGATGTGATGATGGTAGGTTGTAACTGGGCTGGTTATAATACAGTAGTTAACACTGGTTCATGTTGATGTGATGATGGTAGTAACTGGGCTGGTTATAATACAGTAGTTAACTCTGGTTCATGTTGATGTGATGATGGTAGTAACTGGGCTGGTTATAATACAGTAGTTAACACTGGTTCATGTTGATGTGATGATGGTAGGTAGTAACTGGGCTGGTTATAATACAGTAGTTAACTCTGGTTCATGTTGATGTGATTGTAGTAACTGGGCTGGTTATAATACAGTAGTTAACTCTGGTTCATGTTGATGTGATTGTAGTAACTGGGCTGGTTATAATACAGTAGTTAACTCTGGTTCATGTTGATGTGATGATGGTAGGTAGTAACTGGGCTGGTTATAATACAGTAGTTAACTCTGGTTCATGTTGATGTGATTGTAGTAACTGGGCTGGTTATAATACAGTAGTTAACTCTGGTTCATGTTGATGTGATGATGGTAGGTAGTAACTGGGCTGGTTATAATACAGTAGTTAACACTGGTTCATGATGATGGTAGGTAGTAACTGGGCTGGTTATAATACAGTAGTTAACTCTGGTTCATGTTGATGTGATGATGGTAGTAACTGGGCTGGTTATAATACAGTAGTTAACTCTGGTTCATGTTGATGTGATTGTAGTAACTGGGCTGGTTATAATACAGTAGTTAACTCTGGTTCATGTTGATGTGATGATGGTAGGTAGTAACTGGGCTGGTTATAATACAGTAGTTAACTCTGGTTCATGTTGATGTGATGATGGTAGGTAGTAACTGGGCTGGTTATAATACAGTAGTTAACACTGGTTCATGTTGATGTGATGGTAGTAACTGGGCTGGTTATAATACAGTAGTTAACACTGGTTCATGTTGATGTGATGATGGTAGGTAGTAACTGGGCTGGTTATAATACAGTAGTTAACTCTGGTTCATGTTGATGTGATTGTAGTAACTGGGCTGGTTATAATACAGTAGTTAACTCTGGTTCATGTTGATGTGATTGTAGTAACTGGGCTGGTTATAATACAGTAGTTAACTCTGGTTCATGTTGATGTGATGATGGTAGGTAGTAACTGGGCTGGTTATAATACAGTAGTTAACACTGGTTCATGATGATGGTAGGTAGTAACTGGGCTGGTTATAATACAGTAGTTAACTCTGGTTCATGTTGATGTGATGATGGTAGTAACTGGGCTGGTTATAATACAGTAGTTAACACTGGTTCATGATGATGGTAGGTAGTAACTGGGCTGGTTATAATACAGTAGTTAACTCTGGTTCATGTTGATGTGATGATGGTAGGTAGTAACTGGGCTGGTTATAATACAGTAGTTAACACTGGTTCATGTTGATGTGGTGATGGTAGGTAGTAACTGGGCTGGTTATAATACAGTAGTTAACACTGGTTCATGTGATGATGGTAGTAACTGGGCTGGTTATAATACAGTAGTTAACACTGGTTGATGTGATGATGGTAGTAACTGGGCTGGTTATAATACAGTAGTTAACTCTGGTTCATGTTGATGTGATGGTAGTAACTGGGCTGTTTATAATACAGTAGTTAACACTGGTTGATGTGATGATGGTAGGTAGTAACTGGGGCTGGTTATAATACAGTAGTTAACTCTGGTTCATGTTGATGTGATTGTAGTAACTGGGCTGGTTATAATACAGTAGTTAACACTGGTTCATGTTGATGTGGTGATGGTAGTAACTGGGCTGGTTATAATACAGTAGTTAATTCTGGTTCATGTTGATGTGATGATGGTAGGTAGTAACTGGGCTGGTTATAATACAGTAGTTAACACTGGTTCATGTTGATGTGGTGATGGTAGTAACTGGGCTGGTTATAATACAGTAGTTAACACTGGTTCATGTTGATGTGATTGTAGTAACTGGGCTGGTTATAATACAGTAGTTAACACTGGTTCATGTTGATGTGATGATGGTAGGTAGTAACTGGGCTGGTTATAATACAGTAGTTAACTCTGGTTCATGTTGATGTGATTGTAGTAACTGGGCTGGTTATAATACAGTAGTTAACTCTGGTTCATGTTGATGTGATGATGGTAGGTAGTAACTGGGCTGGTTATAATACAGTAGTTAACTCTGGTTCATGTTGATGTGGTGATGATAGTAACTGGGCTGGTTATAATACAGTAGTTAACACTGGTTCATGTTGATGTGATGATGGTAGGTTGTAACTGGGCTGGTTATAATACAGTAGTTAACACTGGTTCATGTTGATGTGATGATGGTAGTAACTGGGCTGGTTATAATACAGTAGTTAACACTGGTTCATGTTGATGTGATGATGGTAGGTTGTAACTGGGCTGGTTATAATACAGTAGTTAACTCTGGTTCATGTTGATGTGATGATGGTAGGTAGTAACTGGGCTGGTTATAATACAGTAGTTAACTCTGGTTCATGTTGATGTGGTGATGGTAGTAACTGGGCTGGTTATAATACAGTAGTTAACACTGGTTCATGTTGATGTGATGATGGTAGGTTGTAACTGGGCTGGTTATAATACAGTAGTTAACACTGGTTCATGTTGATGTGATGATGGTAGGTAGTAACTGGGCTGGTTATAATACAGTAGTTAACACTGGTTCATGATGATGGTAGGTAGTAACTGGGCTGGTTATAATACAGTAGTTAACACTGGTTCATGTTGATGTGGTGATTGTAGGTAGTAACTGGGCTGGTTATAATACAGTAGTTAACACTGGTTGATGTGATGATTGTAGGTAGTAACTGGGCTGGTTATAATACAGTAGTTAACACTGGTTCATGTTGATGTGATGATTGTAGGTAGTAACTGGGCTGGTTATAATACAGTAGTTAACTCTGGTTCATGTGATGATGGTAGGTAGTAACTGGGCTGGTTGTCATCTTGTTTTCATTCAGGGAACCATGTGTTCTGTTTCTTCATTGGCCACAGATGTAGCATACACCTGGTATACCACATACTATACACCTGGTGTACCACATACTATACACCTGGTGTACCACATACTATACACCTGGTGTACCACATACTATACACCTGGTGTACCACATACTATACACCTGGTGTACCATATACTATACACCTGGTGTACCATATACTATACACCTGGTGTACCACATACTATACACCTGGTGTACCACATACTATACACCTGGTGTACCATATACTATACACCTGGTGTACCACATACTATACACCTGGTGTACCATATACTATACACCTGGTGTACCATATACTATACACCTGGTGTACCATATACTATACACCTGGTGTACCACATACTATACACCTGGTGTACCACATACTATACACCTGGTGTACCACATACTATACACCTGGTGTACCGCATACTATACACCTGGTGTACCGCATACTATACACCTGGTGTACCGCATACTATACACCTGGTGTACCGTATACTATACACCTGGTGTATATACTATACACCTGGTGTATATACTATACACCTGGTGTACCACATACTATACACCTGGTGTACCGTATACTATACACCTGGTGTACCGTATACTATTCACCTGGTGTACCGTATACTATACACCTGGTGTACCGTATACTATACACCTGGTGTACCGTATACTATACACCTGGTGTACCGTATACTATACACCTGGTGTACCGTATACTGTACACCTGGTGTACCGCATACTGTACACCTGGTGTACCGTATACTGTACACCTGGTGTACCGTATACTGTACACCTGGTGTACCGCATACTGTACACCTGGTGTACCGCATACTGTACACCTGGTGTACCGCACACCGTACACCTGGTGTACCGCATACCTCTCACCTTTGTGTGTGTGTCTCTCTGTGTGTGTACACTATACATATAGACAGGACTGTGATCTAGTTGAACCCCTCTCTGTAGACAGGACTGTAATCTAGTTGAACCCCTCTCTGTAGACAGGACTGTGATCTAGTTGAACCCCTCTCTGTGAAACAGGACTGTGATCTAGTTGAACCCCTCTCTGTGAAACAGGACTGTGATCTAGTTGAACCCCTCTCTGTGAAACAGGACTGTGATCTAGTTGAACCCCTCTCTGTAGATGGGACTGTGATCTAGTTGAACCCCTCTCTGTGAAACAGGACTGTGATCTAGTTGAACCCCTCTCTGTGAAACAGGACTGTGATCTAGTTGAACCCCTCTCTGTGAAACAGGACTGTGATCTAGTTGAACCCCTCTCTGTGAAACAGGACTGTGATCTAGTTGAACCCCTCTCTGTGAAACAGGACTGTGATCTAGTTGAACCCCTCTCTGTAGATGGGACTGTGATCTAGTTGAACCCCTCTCTGTGAAACAGGACTGTGATCTAGTTGAACCCCTCTCTGTAGATGGGACTGTGATCTAGTTGAATCCCTCTCTGTAGACAGGACTGTGATCTAGTTGAACCCCTCTCTGTAGATGGGACTAATAGTTGATGAGTTGCCTGCCTACTGTCTGAATGCTGCTATTCTTGTCCTGTTGTATCTGTAAACCCTGTTGAGAACACAACACAACACACCTTCTTAGAAACACACAGACAAAGAGAGAGACACACACAAACACTACAGTAGCTCGTCTCAGAGTGGTCGTTACTCTCCTCTGTTTACAGCACCATGTTCACTGGGTGACAGGTGATGCAGCCTATGAGCTGCTCCCATTACCGGGCTCTCCCGTCTTTAAAGCCAATAGATTTATTTTATATCCACCCTTCAGTGGACTGGCCTGGTTGTAACAACACCTCTTAACAGAGTTAGCTTAACCTTTGGAATGTTAGCATGGGTGTGTCTGTCGTGTGTTTGGCCAGTGGAGTTTGAGATGCGTGTGTTAGGTGTGTGTTAGGTGTGTGTGAGGTGTGTGTGTGGTGTGTGTTCTCACAAACTAACTAGCCTACTCTGTTTATGATTCTGTTGTCATGGATGACTGATTTGGGTCATTATTTCCAGTTTAAAAATAGACACTGCTCTCATGGAACAGGGTGCTTTCAGCACTACTGAAAAGTGCTATTTACACGTGGAAAATGAATGGCGCATGCTGCGTTTTGTTATTGGCGACACGGTGATATCTTGATATTATGCAGCTGTGAAGTCTGAAGTGGTCAGTGTTTGATGGTGTGTCTGTTAGTCCCATGGACATGTGTTCGTCAGTACAAATTAGATTTGACCTATTAAGCCCCAGTTTGACCTATGAAGCTGGTTTCTGACCGTGTGGGGCACAATGCCACAGTGGAGTTCAGAAGGGAGGATCTCACTCACCTCTATTTCACCGACTGTTTAGGATCCACACTATACAGCTGTTATTCTATAGGCTGGGATCCTCACTATACAGCTGTTATTCTATAGGCTGGGATCCTCACTATACAGCTGTTATTCTATAGGCTGGGATCCTCACTATACAGCTGTTATTCTATAGGCTGGGATCCTCACTATACAGCTGTTATTCTATAGGCTGGGATCCACACTATACAGCTGTTATTCCATAGGCTGGGATCCTCACTATACAGCTGTTATTCCATAGGCTGGGATCCTCACTATACAGCTGTTATTCTATAGGCTGGGATCCTCACTATACAGCTGTTATTCTATAGGCTGGGATCCTCACTATACAGCTGTTATTCCATAGGCTGGGATCCTCACTATACAGCTGTTATTCTATAGGCTGGGATCCTCACTATACAGCTGTTATTCTATAGGCTGGGATCCTCACTATACAGCTGTTATTCTATAGGCTGGGATCCTCACTATACAGCTGTTATTCTATAGGCTGGGATCCACACTATACAGCTGTTATTCCATAGGCTGGGATCCTCACTATACAGCTGTTATTCCATAGGCTGGGATCCTCACTATACAGCTGTTATTCTATAGGCTGGGATCCACACTATACAGCTGTTATTCTATAGGCTGGGATCCACACTATACAGCTGTTATTCTATAGGCTGGGATCCTCACTATGCAGCTGTTATTCTATAGGCTGGGATCCTCACTATACAGCTGTTATTCTATAGGCTGGGATCCTCACTATGCAGCTGTTATTCTATAGGCTGGGATCCTCACTATGCAGCTGTTATTCTATAGGCTGGGATCCTCACTATGCAGCTGTTATTCTATAGGCTGGGATCCTCACTATACAGCTGTTATTCTATAGGCTGGGATCCACACTATACAGCTGTTATTCTATAGGCTGGGATCCTCACTATACAGCTGTTATTCTATAGGCTGGGATCCTCACTATACAGCTGTTATTCTATAGGCTGGGATCCACACTATACAGCTGTTATTCTATAGGCTGGGATCCTCACTATACAGCTGTTATTCTATAGGCTGGGATCCTCACTATACAGCTGTTATTCTATAGGCTGGGATCCTCACTATACAGCTGTTATTCTATAGGCTGTGATCCACACTATACAGCTGTTATTCTATTGGCTGGGATCCACACTATACAGCTGTTATTCTATAGGCTGGGATCCACACTATACAGCTGTTATTCTATAGGCTGGGATCCTCACTATACAGCTGTTATTCCATAGGCTGGGATCCTCACTATACAGCTGTTATTCTATAGGCTGGGATCCTCACTATACAGCTGTTATTCTATAGGCTGGGATCCTCACTATACAGCTGTTATTCTATAGGCTGGGATCCTCACTATACAGCTGTTATTCTATAGGCTGGGATCCTCACTATACAGCTGTTATTCTATAGGCTGGGATCCTCACTATGCAGCTGTTATTCTATAGGCTGGGATCCTCACTATACAGCTGTTATTCTATAGGCTGGGATCCTCACTATGCAGCTGTTATTCTATAGGCTGGGATCCTCACTATACAGCTGTTATTCTATAGGCTGGGATCCTCACTATACAGCTGTTATTCTATAGGCTGGGATCCTCACTATGCAGCTGTTATTCTATAGGCTGGGATCCTCACTATGCAGCTGTTATTCTATAGGCTGGGATCCTCACTATACAGCTGTTATTCTATAGGCTGGGATCCTCACTATACAGCTGTTATTCTATAGGCTGGGATCCTCACTATACAGCTGTTATTCTATAGGCTGGGATCCTCACTATACAGCTGTTATTCTATAGGCTGGGATCCTCACTATACAGCTGTTATTCTATAGGCTGGGATCCACACTATACAGCTGTTATTCTATAGGCTGGGATCCTCACTATACAGCTGTTATTCTATAGGCTGGGATCCTCACTATACAGCTGTTATTCTATAGGCTGGGATCCTCACTATACAGCTGTTATTCTATAGGCTGGGATCCTCACTATACAGCTGTTATTCTATAGGCTGGGATCCTCACTATACAGCTGTTATTCTATAGGCTGGGATCCTCACTATACAGCTGTTGCCAGAGCACGTTTTTCACTGGCTGTCCACTGGTTTCCAAAACAGTGATTGACAGGCAGCTTAAACTACTTGAATTCAACTATTATTGGGTTAAAATATTTTTGGGTTCACATTTAGATTTGTGAACAGCTGTACACAAAACAACCATAATCTGTAAAGCACAAATAGCTAAATGAGAGAGCAGCAGTGTGATTCACATCAATACGCCATGTAGATATCGATAATAAGTCATATCTGTATCGCCGTAGACATTTGTAATGCTTGTAATGGTTGTGTGACATCAAAGAGGAATTAATTATAATCCTCAACGGCTCATCTTTCAAAATACTTCATTTACAGCATTTCCCTCGTTCGGACAGCAAATCATCTGTAAAAACTTGTTGTGGCGTGCGGTGCTCTAGTTCAGAACGCCAGTCAAAAGCCAGAGGTCTGACGTCATGTGTATATAGCATGTTACTGAACAGGTGGTGTTTTACAATTTAAGTGCTAATTACTGTCATTTTAAACCTGTCTATGGGTACGAGTGTAAAGGGTTACACCTAACTAACCCTGGCAACATGTTCCCCCAAGCTGCTCCTCCAACAACATGTTCCCACAAGCTGTTCCCCCAACACGTTCCCCCAACATGTTCCCCCAAGCTGTTCCCACAAGCTGTTCCCCCAACACGTTCCCCCAACACGTTCCCCCAAGCTGTTCCTCCAAGCTGTTCCCCCAACACGTTCCCCCAACACGTTCCCCCAACACGTTCCCCCAACACGTTCCCCCAAGACGTTCCCCCAAGACGTTCCCCCAAGACGTTCCCCCAAGACGTTCCCCCAAGACGTTCCCCCAAGACGTTCCCCCAAGACGTTCCCCCAAGACGTTCCCCCAAGACGTTCCCCCAAGACGTTCCCCCAAGACGTTCCCCCAAGACGTTCCCCCAAGACGTTCCCCCAAGACGTTCCCCCAAGCTGCTCCTCCAACAACACGTTCCCCCAAGCTGTTCCCCCAACATGTTCCCCCAACATGTTCCCCCAAGCTGTTCCCCCAACATGTTCCCCCAAGCTGTTCCCCCAAGCTGTTCCCCCAAGCTGTTCCCCCAAGCTGTTCCCCCAACATGTTCCCCCAACACGTTCCCCCAACACGTTCCCCCAAGCTGTTCCCCCAACACGTTCCCCCAAGCTGTTCCCCCAAGCTGTTCCCCCAACACGTTCCCCCAAGACGTTCCCCCAAGACGTTCCCCCAAGACGTTCCCCCAAGACGTTCCCCCAAGCTGTTCCCCCAACATGTTCCCCCAACATGTTCCCCCCAAGCTGTTCCCCCAACATGTTCCCCCAACAAGCTGTTCCCCCAACAAGCTGTTCCCCCAACAAGCTGTTCCCCCAACAAGCTGTTCCCCCAACAAGCTGTTCCCCCAACAAGCTGTTTCCCCAACAGTAACTCTCATCTCTTCCTGTCTTCTCTTGCAGCAGTAAGTCAGTGTTGGAGGTCTGTCCTGACTGAAGAGGAGACCCACTACACACACAATCACATCATCAGCTTTTAAATACACACACATTCATCATAATGGTAGGTTCATACCTGTTGGTTTCAATTCAGCTGAATGAATGAAACAGCTTCTGGAATGAAACAGTTTTGGTGGAACCAGTTTCTAGTTGTGCAGGCTAGCTAAACCTTCAGTGTGAATTTCAACACTAACTTCACAGGTACACATTACATTTCCCCCCAAAGAGACTGGCCTGTTACTGTCTGTAACCATTCCCCTGAATGACCTATTTCCCCCCAAAGAGACTGGCCTGTTACTGTCTGTAACATTCCCCCAAATTACCTATATCCTCTCAGAGAGACTGGCCTGTTCCTGTCTGGAACATTCCCCTGAATTACCTATATCCTCTCAGAGAGACTGGCCTGTTCCTGTCTGGAACATTCCCCTGAATGACCTATTTCCTCTCAGAGAGACTGGCCTGTTCCTGTCTGGAACATTCCCCTGAATGACCCGTTTCCTCTCAGTCCTCACTGACTGGAGCAGTGGCCTGGCGGTCTGCTCTCTCTGCTGGGGCTGAAGAGGGAGACGGTGTTTAATCAGCTACTCCATAGTCCACACCTGGATCACACACTGATACTGTTGCTGCTGTGGGTAGTCTGCTTGAAATAGCAGAATTAGATCTGTGTGAATGTAGTCTAGAATGGATGTCTCTATTTGACCCCAAACAGTCATTATTTTGACTTTCGTTTTAATCGTGTTATTTTCTCCCCTATCCCCTCTCTCTTCTCTCCCCTCTCTCTCCCCTCTCTCTCCCCTCTCTCTCCCCTCTCTCTCCCCTCTCTCTCCCCTCTCTCTCCCCTCTCTCCTCTCCCCTCTCCTCTCCCCTCTCCCCCCTCTCTCCCCCCTCTCTCCCCCCTCTCTCCCCCCTCTCCCCTCTCCCCTCCCCTCTCCCCTCTCCCCTCTCCTCTCCCCTCTCTCCCCCCTCTCTCCCCTCTCCCTCTCCTCTCCTCCCTCTCCTCTCCCCCCTCTCACCTCTCCCCTCTCTCCTCTCTCCCCCCTCTCTCCCCTCTCCCTCTCCTCTCTCCTCTCCCCTCTCTCCCCTCTCTCCCCTCTCCCCTCTCTCCTCTCCTCAGGGAGGTGTATGATGACTGAAGCTGCAGGGCTATGGCCAGCGAACCCCTCGAAGGCTTCCATGAGGTCAACTTGGCGTCACCCACCACCCCTGACCTCCACGGATTGACCTCGGACACCAGACCCCAATGTCACAGCGCCCCTTCCAGCGCCCTGTACCGTACACCCTCCCTCAGCTCCAGCCCCTGCCCCCCCAACGCCCTGCGAGCCGACCAGCTGCCCACCCAGCCCATCTACTCTGCCCCTAGGCTACTGGGCAGCACAGAACCACACAATGGAAGGTCAGGAAGAAACAGACTTAAAGTACCTGGCCCATGACAACCACAATGTAAAGAGATATGTTACCTGGCCCATGACGACCACAATGTAAAGAGATATATTACCTGGCCCATGACGACCACAATGTAAAGAGATATATTACCTGGCCCATGACGACCACAATGTAAGGAGATATATTACCTGGCCCATGACGACCACAATGTAAAGAGATGTTAGCTGGCCCATGACAACCACAATGTAAAGAGATATATTACCTGGCCCATGACGACCACAATGTAAAGAGATATATTACCTGGCCCATGACGACCACAATGTAAGGAGATATATTACCTGGCCCATGACGACCACAATGTAAAGAGATATATTACCTGGCCCATGACGACCACAATGTAAAGAGATATATTACCTGGCCCATGACGACCACAATGTAAAGAGATATGTTTCCTGGCCCATGACGACCACAATGTAAAGAGATATATTACCTGGCCCATGACGACCACAATGTAAAGAGATGTTACCTGGCCCATGACGACCACAATGTAAAGAGATATATTACCTGGCCCATGACGACCACAATGTAAAGAGATGTTACCTGGCCCATGACAACCACAATGTAAAGAGATATATTACCTGGCCCATGACAACCACAATGTAAAGAGATATATTACCTGGCCCATGACAACCACAATGTAAAGAGATATGTTTCCTGGCCCATGACAACCACAATGTAAAGAGATATATTACCTGGCCCATGACGACCACAATGTAAAGAGATGTTACCTGGCCCATGACGACCACAATGTAAAGAGATATATTACCTAGCCCATGACGACCACAATGTAAAGAGATATATTACCTGGCCCATGACAACCACAACGTAAATCGATATATTACCTGGCCCATGACGACCACAATGTAAAGAGATATATTACCTGGCCCATGACAACCACAACGTAAATAGATATACTACCTGGCCCATGACGACCACAATGTAAAGAGATATATTACCTGGCCCATGACAACCACAACGTAAATCGATATATTACCTGGCCCATGACGACCACAATGTAAAGAGATATATTACCTGGCCCATGACGACCACAATGTAAGGAGATACTAGAGAGAAATCTTGAAGATGGAACACAAATCCTAGCAGGTGAAACTGTTTTAAATGATGCCATGATTTCTGCTAGGATCTCTTTACGCAGTGCAGTCGGTATTAACCAGGCAATGTATTCAATACAAGTCAAGGGTTCCACTAAGCAGTGTTCATTGACACTTAAAACGTACTATTGATGACTAGCCCACTGGGATGCTAATTCATACATTAAAACATGCTTACTAGGCTTAATGTCCAACCAGGTAATGATAGCTGGATCATTATCACCACTAATCATACAGTCAATAGTGCTGATCAGTGATGACTGATTGATCCCTGTAGTAATCAGCCAACCATCCTATACGCTTACATTAGTGTACCCATGATTCCTTGCAGCGTTCCGGGGTTGGAACCCCCCGTCCGGTCAGAGGCGGAGTCAGCAGAAGGGGTGTTCCTGTCTGGAGAGGAAGGGGAGGAGTCTCTGAGTCTGACCAATGACAGCCTGTCCCGCCTCCGCAGCCCCTCAGTCATGGAGATCAGAGAGAAAGCCAATGAGAGACTGAAGGAGGAGCTAGCCAAGGCACAGAGGGTAAGAGACCACACACACACTGTGCCCATGTCATGTGTATGTTCCCTCTGGTTGTGTGTCTCTACTAGTTGAATGGTCTCACATCAGTTGATAAGAGTGAAATCCATGCAGAAGGAATGTGTGATTCTCCTCCTCATCAAAGCAGCCATGTTGAAATCAACGGCAGGGGACCAACATGTTATCTCCTCCTGTGTTCTCCTGTGTCCTCCTGTGTCCTCCTGTGTCCTCCTGTGTCCTCCTGTGTTCTCCTGTGTTCTCTGAAATGACCCCACAAGCCTCTTGCCAATGTTTATTTTTAACCCGGCGCTCCTGAATGCTGCTTTCTCCAGCCAACTCTGATGAGTGAGAACTATCACTGCCTCGTAACCAGAGTTTGAATGGGCGTGTTGGAACGGAAGGGGTTGGGCCTGAGCAGGCAAGGTGATTGGTCGACCAGGGATTCTACAGGAACAGTGCTTTGTTCAGTCCATTTTACCATGTTATGATCAGCCTCTTCTTTCAGCCTCTTCGTTCAAATCAAATGTTATTGGTCACATACACATGGTTAGCAGATGTTATTGGTCACATACACCTGGTTAGCAGATGTTATTGGTCACATACACCTGGTTAGCAGATGTTATTGGTCACATACACATGGTTAGCAGATGTTATTGGTCACATACACCTGGTTAGCAGATGTTATTGGTCACATACACCTGGTTAGCAGATGTTATTGGTCACATACACATGGTTAGCAGATGTTATTGGTCACATACACATGGTTAGCAGATGTTATTGGTCACATGCACATGGTTAGCAGATGTTATTGGTCACATGCACATGGTTAGCAGATGTTATTGGTCACATACACATGGTTAGCAGATGTTATTGGTCACATACACCTGGTTAGCAGATGTTATTGGTCACATACACATGGTTAGCAGATGTTATTGGTCACATACACATGGTTAGCAGATGTTATTGGTCACATGCACATGGTTAGCAGATGTTATTGGTCACATACACCTGGTTAGCAGATGTTATTGGTCACATACACATGGTTAGCAGATGTTATTGGTCACATACACATGGTTAGCAGATGTTATTGGTCACATACACCTGGTTAGCAGATGTTATTGTCACATACACATGGTTAGCAGATGTTATTGTCACATACACATGGTTAGCAGATGTTATTGGTCACATACACCTGGTTAGCAGATGTTATTGGTCACATACACATGGTTAGCAGATGTTATTGGTCACATACACATGGTTAGCAGATGTTATTGGTCACATGCACATGGTTAGCAGATGTTATTGTCACATACACCTGGTTAGCAGATGTTATTGGTCACATACACCTGGTTAGCAGATGTTATTGGTCACATACACCTGGTTAGCAGATGTTATTGGTCACATACACATGGTTAGCAGATGTTATTGGTCACATACACATGGTTAGCAGATGTTATTGGTCACATACACCTGGTTAGCAGATGTTATTGGTCACATACACCTGGTTAGCAGATGTTATTGGTCACATACACATGGTTAGCAGATGTTATTGGTCACATACACATGGTTAGCAGATGTTATTGGTCACATACACATGGTTAGCAGATGTTATTGGTCACATGGTTAGCAGATGTTATTGGTCACATACACATGGTTAGCAGATGTTATTGGTCACATACACATGGTTAGCAGATGTTATTGGTCACATACACATGGTTAGCAGATGTTATTGGTCACATACACCTGGTTAGCAGATGTTATTGGTCACATACACATGGTTAGCAGATGTTATTGGTCACATACACATGGTTAGCAGATGTTATTGTAGGTGTAGCTACATGTTTATGCTTCTAGATCTGACAGTGCAGCAGTATCTAACAGGTCATATCTAACTATTCCACAACAAAACCTAATACACACAATCTAGTAAAGGAACAGGATGTTAATATATTGAGTGAGAGGTTATTTTCCTGACACCACACCACACACTGTAGGCTGTCTCGTCGTTGTTGGTAATCAAGCCTACCACTGTAGTGTTGTCCACGCAGTCATGGGTGAACAGAACGTACAGGAGAGGGCTGAGAACGCACCCTTGTGGAGCTCCAGTGTTGAGCATCGGTGGAGTGGAGATGTTGTTTCCTACCATCACCACCCGGGTGCAGCCCGTCAGGAAGTCCAGGACCCAGTTGCACAGATCGGGTTCGAGACCCAGGGTATCAAGTTTATGATGAGTTTGGAGGGTACTATGCTGTTGAATGCTGAGCTGTAGTCAATGAACAGCATTCTTACATAGGTATTCCTCTTATCCAGATGGCGATTGCATCGTCTGTGGACCTTTTGGGGCGGTAAGCAAATTGTGGTGGGTCTAGGGTATCAGGTGGGGTGGAGGTAATATGATCCTTGATTAGTCTCTCAAAGCACTTCATGATGACGGAGGTAGCTCAGTTACCTTAGTTTTCTTGGGAACAGGAACAAACAGAGCATGTTACAATCCCAGATATCTCTTTGGAAAGTATCTCTTGCCCTGATTTCATCTACTTTGCTAATGTCTGGTCCCTAGTTAACGAGTAATGTACTCGGAAGCGTTGGGTGGTGTGTGCGCATCCGAAGCCTCACTAGAAGATCGCTCCGACACCCTCTCCTCCGACGGCGTTGTTTTGGATCGGCCTCTGGAATCAGTTCAAATGCCCTGGGAGGTGCAGACAAAGGATCCGCTTTGGCAAAGTCGTATTCCTGGTTGTGCTGGCAAGTTGACGTCTCTCTGATATTCAATAGCTGTTCCCGACTGTATGTAATAACACTTAAGGTTTTCTGGGCTAACAATGTAAGAAATAATACTTTAGAAAAAATTAGGACTGGAAGCGACGCTGCCATCTCAATAGGCGCCATCTTCCTATTCTGCCTCTTCATTCAGCCTCTTCATTCTGCCTCTTCATTCTGCCTCTTCATTCAGCTTCTTCATTCAGCCTCTATCAGAGCAGCATATTAGAACCACAAACAGGAGTTTGTTCACGTGTCAATTATTGCTTCAAACGTTGTTGTTGTTTTTACCTCTGTTTCTTCTGAACATTCTAACTGCACTGGTGTGCCAGACAGAGTCAAGGTGTCATCTCACTACCTGATTTAGAGATCTCTGGAATGAAATGGTGTGAGAGAGACGCAGCTGCCAGTTGCACCCACATTCTGTCTTTCTCAGTCCTGCTGCTCAGAGCAGGGATGTGGGAGAGAGATGGGGAGAGAGAAAGAAAGATTGTAAGACGGAAGGAGAGCGAGAGAACGAAAGACAGAAAATCATGAGTGAAAGAGAGAGGGGTTTGAGAGAGAGACTTGTGGTACTGAATCACCAGCTAGCTACTGTACTAGAAGGTGGTGCTGAATCACCAGCTAGCTACTGTACTAGAAGGTGGTGCTGAATCACCAGCTAGCTACTGTACTAGAAGGTGGTGCTGAATCACCAGCTAGCTACTGTACTAGAAGGTGATGCTGAATCACCAGCTAGCTACTGTACTAGAAGGTGGTGCTGAATCACCAGCTAGCTACTGTCCTAGAAGGTGGTACTGAATCACCAGCTAGCTACTGTACTAGAAGGTGGTGCTGAATCACCAGCTAGCTACTGTACTAGAAGGTGGTGCTGAATCACCAGCTAGCTACTGTACTAGAAGGTGGTACTGAATCACCAGCTAGCTACTGTACTAGAAGGTGGTACTGAATCACCAGCTAGCTACTGTACTAGAAGGTGGTGCTGAATCACCAGCTAGCTACTGTACTAGAAGGTGGTGCTGAATCACCAGCTAGCTACTGTACTAGAAGGTGGTACTGAATCACCAGCTAGCTACTGTACTAGAAGGTGGTGCTGAATCACCAGCTAGCTACTGTACTAGAAGGTGGTGCTGAATCACCAGCTAGCTACTGTACTAGGTGGTGCTGAATCACCAGCTAGCTACTGTACTAGAAGGTGGTACTGAATCACCAGCTAGCTACTGTACTAGAAGGTGGTGCTGAATCACCAGCTAGCTACTGTACTAGAAGGTGGTGCTGAATCACCAGCTAGCTACTGTACTAGAAGGTGGTGCTGAACCACCAGCTAGCTACTGTACTAGAAGGTGGTGCTGAATCACCAGCTAGCTACTGTCCTAGAAGGTGGTACTGAATCACCAGCTAGCTACTGTACTAGAAGGTGGTGCTGAATCACCAGCTAGCTACTGTACTAGAAGGTGGTGCTGAATCACCAGCTAGCTACTGTACTAGAAGGTGGTGCTGAATCACCAGCTAGCTACTGTACTAGAAGGTGGTGCTGAATCACCAGCTAGCTACTGTACTAGAAGGTGGTGCTGAATCACCAGCTAGCTACTGTACTAGAAGGTGGTGCTGAATCACCAGCTAGCTACTGTACTAGAAGGTGGTGCTGAATCACCAGCTAGCTACTGTACTAGAAGGTGGTGCTGAATCACCAGCTAGCTACTGTACTAGAGGAAACCCCAGTATCCCCTGGAGGCTCCTTCAGTTCCATTAGCATCAGGGAAGTCCTGGATTATAACTACAGCCATTAGACTGGACCTCATTCACTATCACAGATGCACCAAATCAGACCACTTCAATGAGGTGCAGGGTCATGCTACTAGCAGGGTGGCCCGGGGGAGGTTAGATTGAACCAATCAGCCATTCTCAGGTGTTCTTATTGACCACTGCTGACCTTATGGTGACCCCTCATGGATTTGGAATCACAATTCTTGACGATCCCTCTGCCATTTCCCCTCAGAGAAAGCTGTGTGTCTTCCTCCCTGTATTACCCATTCTGGCTGCTCCTCGCTGCACCAGGACTGACTGCAGCTGACATCAGTTTAAGGCTGTGGGTCTGTACAGCCTTAACAGGTGACCAGCCGATCACAGACAGACAGGTAAATCACTGATTCCCCCAGACAGTCTACGCAGCTCAGACAAGTTGTCCGCTCCAGAACCAGCAGGGTCAGCCCCTTACCTTTCTTCCTCTCCTTCCATCTCATCCCACCCCAACCTTCTTCCCCCTTTCCTGCCGTTCCCTGCCCATTCTCCCTCCACTTCCTGCGTTGATCACTACTCTCACCCTTCTGCCTCTGTCGGCATGGCGATGACCTTGTGTTCGATGAGCGCGAGGGAACCCTGTCCGGGCATGTGTGTGTGTGTGTGTGTGTGCACGCTGTAAGCCAGCTCCCACTACTAATCTGAGCCATTGAATACCACTAGTGTCTGTCCTGTTGTTTACCACTAGTGTCTGTCCTGTTGTTTACCACTAGTGTCTGTCCTGTTGTTTACCACTAGTGTCTGTCCTGTTGTTTACCATGGTCTAGAATACCACTAGTGTCTGTCCTGTTGTTTACCACTAGTGTCTGTCCTGTTGTTTACCACTAGTGTCTGTCCTGTAGAATACCACTAGTGTCTGTCCTGTAGAATACCACTAGTGTCTGTCCTGTTGTTTACCACGGTCTAGAATACCACGAGTGTCTGTCCTGTTGTTTACCATGGTCTAGAATACCACTAGTGTCTGTCCTGTTGTTTACCACGGTCTAGAATACCACTAGTGTCTGTCCTGTTGTTTACCAAGGTCTAGAATACCACTCGTGTCTGTCCTGTTGTATTTGGTCAGGCCCTGGAAAGTTATTTAACTACTGGGTTTGTTAACAAAACAATGTGTGAAGAGGTGTCACCTTGCCAGAGGAGAGGACTAGTAATCCCTGTGTGTGTGTGTGTGTGTGTGTGGTTGTAGCTCTTCACATATAATTACTGGGTGAACAACTGTTACTGCAACAGCATGTGGGTGGTGTTGGTGGGGGTTAGTGGGTGTAGCCTCACTATAAAGTTATATTTACTAAGAAGCAGCAGGTCAAATGGACACAGGAATGTTTCTGTAGTATTATATGACATGGACAACACCCAGTTTATACAGCCTACAGTGGATGTCCATGTTCCTTCCAGGAAGTAGTATAGAACAATAAGGGCCACACACTGTTAACTTCTCTAGGGTAGGGGGGCAGCATTGGGGATTGTGGATGAAAAGCATCAAATTAAACTGCCTGCTTCTCAGCCATAAAAGCTAGAATATGCATATAATAGTGTATTTGGATAGAAAACACTCTGACGTTTCTCAAACTGTTTGAATGATGTCTGTGAGTATAACAGAACTCATATGGCAGGCAATAACCTGAGAAAAAAATCTAACCAGGAAGTGGGAAATCTGAGGTTTGTAGTTTTTCAACTCTTGGCCTATCAAAAACACAGTGTCTATGGGGTCATATTACACTTCCTAAGGCTTCCACTAGATGTCAACAGTCTTTAGAACCTTGTTTGATGCTTCTACTGTGAAGTGGGGGAGAATGAGAGGGGATTGAGTCAGAGGTCTTCCAGAGAGCCACAAGCTCAGTCTCGCGCGTTCATGTGATAGTTAGCTCTGCTCCATTGTATTTCTACAGACAAAGGAATTCTCTGGTTGGAACATTTATTGAAGATTTATGTTAACATCCTAAAGATTGATTCTATACATCGTTTGACATGTTTCTACGGACTGTAACGGAACTTTTTGACTTTTTGTCTGCCCCTAGTGATCGCGCGTCGTGAGTTTGGATTGTGTACTGAACGCGCTAACGAAAAGGAGGTATTTGGACATAAATGATGGACATTATCGAACAAAACAAACATATTTATTGTGGAACTGGGATTCCTGGGAGTGCATTCTGATGAAGATCATCAAAGGTAAGTGAATATTTATAATGCTATTTTTGACTTCTGTTGACGACACAACATGGCGGATATCTGTTTGGGTTGTTTTGGTCTCTGAGCTCCGTACTCAGATTATGCTTTTTCCGTAAAGTTTTTGTGAAATCTGACACAGCGGTTGCATTAAGGAGAAGTGGATCTAAAATTCCATGCAAAACAGTTGTATCTTTTATCAATGTTTATTTTGAGTATTTCTGTAAATTGATGTGGCCCTCTGCAAAATCACCGGATGTTTTGGAACTACTGAACATAACGCGCCAATGGAAACTCCGATTTCTGGAAATAAATATGAACTTTACCGATGGAACAAAACATACATGTATTGTGTAACATGAAGTCCTATGAGTGTCATCTGATGAAGATCATCAAGGGTTAGTGATCAATTTAATCTGTTTCTGCTTTTTGTGACTCCTCTCTTTGGCTGGAAAAATGGCTGTGTTTTTCTGTGACTTGGCTCTGACCTAACATAATCGTTTGGTGTGTTTTCGCTGTATAGCTTTTTTGAAATCGGACACTGGCTGGATTTACAACAAGTGTATCTTTAAAATGGTGTAAAATACAAGTATGTTTGAGGAATTTTAATTATGGGATTTCTGTTGTTTTGAATTTGGCGCCCTGCAGTTTCACTGGCTGTTGACGAGGTGGGACGCTACCGTCCCACGTACCCTAGAGAGGTTAAAGAACCCTTCCAGGAACCAGTATAGAACAATAAGGGCCACACACGGTTAAATATCTGTTCCAGGAACTAGTATAGAACAATAAGGGCCACACACTTAAATATCTCTTCGAGGAACTAGTATAGGACAATAAGGGCCACACACTTAAAGATCCCTTCCAGGAACCAGTATAGAACAATAAGGGCCACACACGGTTAAATATCTGTTCCAGGAACTAGTATAGGACAATAAGGGCCACACACTGTGAAAGATCCCTTCCAGGAACTAGTATAGAACAATAAGGGCCACACGGTTAAAGATCCCTTCCAGAAACTAGTATAGAACAATAAGGGCCACACACTGTTAAATATCTGTTCCAGGAACTAGTATAGAACAATAAGGGCCACACACTGTTAAAGATCCCTTCCAGGAACTAGTATAGAACAATAAGGGACACACACTGTTAAATATCTCTTCCAGGAACTAGTATAGAACAATAAGGGCCACACACGGTTAAATATCTGTTCCAGGAACTAGTATAGAACAATAAGGGCCACACACTGTTATATATCTGTTCCAGGAACTAGTATAGAACAATAAGGGCCACACACTGTTATATATCTCTTCCAGGAACTAGTATAGAACAATAAGGGCCACACACTGTTAAATATCTGTTCCAGGAACTAGTATAGAACAATAAGGGCCACACACTGTGAAAGATCCCTTCCAGGAACTAGTATAGAACAATAAGGGCCACACACGGTTAAATATCTGTTCCAGGAACTAAGTATTTTATGGCTCTGAAATACATTTACTGTACAGGGTAATATATTATTAGGGTAATATAAACGTTTTGATTTCAGCTATCGAAACTTGGCCTGCTGTCAACTGAACTGTGTGTGTTTCCAGTACATGCCTGTGTTAAGAAGTCTACACACACAACATTCACACCAAGTCACGGTTCCATTTCACATTTTTGATTTGTTTCATCTTATTTCGGCTGCTAAAATAAACCCACATTTGATTTTTCCTTGGTCATTATTATTACCTGGTCATTTATATTTACGTTCATCACGTTTTGTGTTTGTCCATTTTTTGTGTTTTTTTTTTTTCTCATTTCTTAAGGATGTTAAGTTGAAAGACGAGGAGTGTGAAAGGCTTTCTAAAGTCAGGGACCAACTGGGCCAGGAACTGGAGGAGCTCACTGCTAGCCTGTTTGAGGTTGGTCCCACCGGCTAATTCATCCCCCCCCCAGAAACACTGAGACGGCCCTCCTTGTGATCAGTGTTTTGGCTTTGCGCCTCCCTTGTTTTACGTAGCTAGATTAACAGTTTCCATCCTCTCTCTAGGTCTCCTTTGTCTCTCCTCCCTTGTTTTACGTAGCTAGATTAACAGTTTCCATCCTCTCTCTCTGTCTCCTTTGTCTCTCCTCCCTTCTCTTACCTAGCTAGATTAACAGTTTCCATCCTCTCTCTAGGTCTCCTTTGTCTCTCCTCCCTTGTCTTACGTAGCTAGATTAACAGTTTCCATCCTCTCTCTAGGTCTCCTTTGTCTCTCCTCCCTTGTCTTACGTAGCTAGATTAACAGTTTCCATCCTCTCTCTAGGTCTCCTTTGTCTCTCCTCCCTTGTCTTACGTAGCTAGATTAACAGTTTCCATCCTCTCTCTAGGTCTCCTTTGTCTCTCCTCCCTTGTCTTACGTAGCTAGATTAACAGTTTCCATCCTCTCTCTAGGTCTCCTTTGTCTTTCCTCCCTTGTCTTACGTAGCTAGATTAACAGTTTCCATCCTCTCTCTCGGTCTCCTTTGTCTTTCCTCCCTTGTCTTACGTAGATAGATTAACAGTTTCCATCCTCTCTCTCGGTCTCCTTTGTCTTTCCTCCCTTGTCTTACGTAGCTAGATTAACAGTTTCCATCCTCTTTCTCGGTCTCCTTTGTCTTTCCTCCCTTGTCTTACGTAGCTAGATTAACAGTTTCCATCCTCTCTCTAGGTCTCCTTTGTCTTTCCTCCCTTGTCTTACGTAGCTAGATTAACAGTTTCCATCCTCTCTCTAGGTCTCCTTTGTCTCTCCTCCCTTGTCTTACGTAGCTAGATTAACAGTTTCCATCCTCTCTCTAGGTCTCCTTTGTCTTTCCTCCCTTGTCTTACGTAGCTAGATTAACAGTTTCCATCCTCTCTCTAGGTCTCCTTTGTCTCTCCTCCCTTGTCTTACGTAGCTAGATTAACAGTTTCCATCCTCTCTCTAGGTCTCCTTTGTCTCTCCTCCCTTGTCTTACGTAGCTAGATTAACAGTTTCCATCCTCTCTCTAGGTCTCCTTTGTCTTTCCTCCCTTGTCTTACGTAGCTAGATTAACAGTTTCCATCCTCTCTCTAGGTCTCCTTTGTCTCTCCTCCCTTGTCTTACGTAGCTAGATTAACAGTTTCCATCCTCTCTCTCTGTCTCCTTTGTCTCTCCTCCCTTGTCTTACGTAGCTAGATTAACAGTTTCCATCCTCTCTCTAGGTCTCCTTTGTCTCTCCTCCCTTGTCTTACGTAGCTAGATTAACAGTTTCCATCCTCTCTCTAGGTCTCCTTTGTCTCTCCTCCCTTGTCTTACGTAGCTAGATTAACAGTTTCCATCCTCTCTCTAGGTCTCCTTTGTCTTTCCTCCCTTGTCTTACGTAGCTAGATTAACAGTTTCCATCCTCTTTCTCGGTCTCCTTTGTCTTTCCTCCCTTGTCTTACGTAGCTAGATTAACAGTTTCCATCCTCTCTCTAGGTCTCCTTTGTCTTTCCTCCCTTGTCTTACGTAGCTAGATTAACAGTTTCCATCCTCTCTCTCTAGGTCTCCTTTGTCTCTCCTCCCTTGTCTTACGTAGCTAGATTAACAGTTTCCATCCTCTCTCTCTAGGTCTCCTTTGTCTCTCCTCCCTTGTCTTACGTAGCTAGATTAACAGTTTCCATCCTCTCTCTAGGTCTCCTTTGTCTCTCCTCCCTTGTCTTACGTAGCTAGATTAACAGTTTCCATCCTCTCTCTAGGTCTCCTTTGTCTCTCCTCCCTTGTCTTACGTAGCTAGATTAACAGTTTCCATCCTCTCTCTAGGTCTCCTTTGTCTCTCCTCCCTTGTCTTACGTAGCTAGATTAACAGTTTCCATCCTCTCTCTCTGTCTCCTTTGTCTCTCCTCCCTTGTCTTACGTAGCTAGATTAACAGTTTCCATCCTCACTCTCGGTCTCCTTTGTCTCTCCTCCCTTGTCTTACGTAGCTAGATTAACAGTTTCCATCCTCTCTCTCTGTCTCCTTTGTCTCTCCTCCCTTGTTTTACGTAGCTAGATTAACAGTTTCCATCCTCTCTCTAGGTCTCCTTTGTCTCTCCTCCCTTGTCTTACGTAGCTAGATTAACAGTTTCCATCCTCTCTCTCTGTCTCCTTTGTCTCTCCTCCCTTGTCTTACGTAGCTAGATTAACAGTTTCCATCCTCTCTCTCGGTCTCCTTTGTCTCTCCTCCCTTGTCTTACGTAGCTAGATTAACAGTTTCCATCCTCTCTCTCTAGGTCTCCTTTGTCTCTCCTCCCTTGTCTTACGTAGCTAGATTAACAGTTTCCATCCTCTCTCTCGGTCTCCTTTGTCTCTCCTCCCTTGTCTTACGTAGCTAGATTAACAGTTTCCATCCTCTCTCTCGGTCTCCTTTGTCTTTCCTCCCTTGTCTTACGTAGCTAGATTAACAGTTTCCATCCTCTCTCTCGGTCTCCTTTGTCTCTCCTCCCTTGTCTTACGTAGCTAGATTAACAGTTTCCATCCTCTCTCTCGGTCTCCTTTGTCTCTCCTCCCTTGTCTTACGTAGCTAGATTAACAGTTTCCATCCTCTCTCTCTTTATCGGTCTCCTTTGTCTCACCTCTCTCCCGTTTTCAAAGCTCTTGTTAGTTTGTAAAGACACTAACCTGCTTTTCTCTGGGTGTTTGGTGCCAGCTGTGACTCTGACTCAGGTTGTCTTGACTTGTGTTTGGTTGCTGGGTTCTCTGTTTTGTGTCAGAAGTCGGTAGGGGTTAGAGGTCAGGGCGATGAGTGATGCATTGTGGGTCTAAGGTCTCGTGCGTTCTTACAGGAAGCTCACAAGATGGTGCGTGAGGCCAACATCAAACAGTCGACGGCTGAGAAGCAGCTGAAGGAAGCTCTGAACAAGGTGAGGACTGAACCATTCACAACCATGTTCAGTACTACTGTGTCTACATGACTGTTACCCTCATGGAAATGGAGTGGCTGACCCAGTCTGATGGTCTTCTAATGACAATTCTGCAGGTGTGTCTGGGATGATTTATGTGCTGCCTCTTCACTAAAGGTGTCAGTCACACCACTGCAGCCTCCCGGCTGGCTGGTAATGGGAGCCACAGGAACGTACTGACTGTAGTGCACCATGTCTGGCTGCTTTAATAGCAGGGTGTATCATTTCTGTGAGTGATAGCAGTAACAGTCCTGTAGATCATATCCTATCAGTCTGACAGTAACAGTCCTGTAGATCATATATCAGTCTGACAGTAACAGTCCTGTAGATTATATCCTATCAGTCTGACAGTAACAGTCCTGTAGATCATATATCAGTCTGATGGTAACAGTCCTGTAGATTATATCCTATCAGTCTGACAGTAACAGTCCTGTAGATCATATCCTATCAGTCTGACAGTAACAGTCCTGTAGATTATATCCTATCAGTCTGACAGTAACAGTCCTGTAGATTATATCCTATCAGTCTGACAGTAACAGTCCTGTAGATCATATATCAGTCTGATGGTAACAGTCCTGTAGATCATATATCAGTCTGACAGTAACAGTCCTGTAGATCATATATCAGTCTGATGGTAACAGTCCTGTAGATCATATCCTATCAGTCTGACAGTAACAGTCCTGTATATCATATCCTATCAGTCTGACAGTAACAGTCCTGTATATCATATCCTATCAGTCTGACAGTAACAGTCCTGTAGATCATATCCTATCAGTCTGACAGTAACAGTCCTGTAGATCATATATCAGTCTGACAGTAACAGTCCTGTAGATCATATATCAGTCTGATGGTAACAGTCCTGTAGATCATATCCTATCAGTCTGACAGTAACAGTCCTGTAGATCATATCCTATCAGTCTGACAGTAACAGTCCTGTAGATCATATATCAGTCTGACAGTAACAGTCCTGTAGATCATATCCTATCAGTCTGACAGTAACAGTCCTGTAGATCGTATATCAGTCTGACAGTAACAGTCCTGTAGATTATATCCTATCAGTCTGATGGTAACAGTCCTGTAGATCGTATATCAGTCTGACAGTAACAGTCCTGTAGATCATATCCTATCAGTCTGACAGTAACAGTCCTGTAGATCATATATCAGTCTGACAGTAACAGTCCTGTAGATCATATCCTATCAGTCTGACAGTAACAGTCCTGTAGATTATATATCAGTCTGACAGTAACAGTCCTGTAGATTATATATCAGTCTGACAGTAACAGTCCTGTAGATTATATATCAGTCTGACAGTAACAGTCCTGTAGATCATATATCAGTCTGACAGTAACAGTCCTGTAGATCGTATATCAGTCTGATGGTAACAGTCCTGTAGATCATATATCAGTCTGACAGTAACAGTCCTGTAGATTATATCCTATCAGTCTGACAGTAACAGTCCTGTAGATCATATCCTATCAGTCTGATGGTAACAGTCCTGTAGATCATATCCTATCAGTCTGATGGTAACAGTCCTGTAGATCATATCCTATCAGTCTGACGGTAACAGTCCTGTAGATCATATATCAGTCTGACAGTAACAGTCCTGTAGATTATATCCTATCAGTCTGACAGTAACAGTCCTGTAGATCGTATATCAGTCTGACAGTAACAGTCCTGTAGATTATATATCAGTCTGACAGTAACAGTCCTGTAGATCATATCCTATCAGTCTGACAGTAACAGTCCTGTAGATTATATATCAGTCTGACAGTAACAGTCCTGTAGATCATATCCTATCAGTCTGACAGTAACAGTCCTGTAGATCGTATATCAGTCTGACAGTAACAGTCCTGTAGATCATATCCTATCAGTCTGACAGTAACAGTCCTGTAGATCATATATCAGTCTGACAGTAACAGTCCTGTAGATCATATCCTATCAGTCTGACAGTAACAGTCCTGTAGATCATATATCAGTCTGACAGTAACAGTCCTGTAGATCATATCCTATCAGTCTGACAGTAACAGTCCTGTAGATCGTATATCAGTCTGACAGTAACAGTCCTGTAGATTATATATCAGTCTGACAGTAACAGTCCTGTAGATCATATCCTATCAGTCTGACAGTAACAGTCCTGTAGATTATATATCAGTCTGACAGTAACAGTCCTGTAGATCATATCCTATCAGTCTGACAGTAACAGTCCTGTAGATCGTATATCAGTCTGACAGTAACAGTCCTGTAGATCATATCCTATCAGTCTGACAGTAACAGTCCTGTATATCATATCCTATCAGTCTGACAGTAACAGTCCTGTAGATCATATATCAGTCTGACAGTAACAGTCCTGTAGATCGTATATCAGTCTGATGGTAACAGTCCTGTAGATTATATCCTATCAGTCTGACAGTAACAGTCCTGTAGATCATATATCAGTCTGACAGTAACAGTCCTGTAGATTATATCCTATCAGTCTGACAGTAACAGTCCTGTAGATCATATATCAGTCTGACAGTAACAGTCCTGTAGATCATATATCAGTCTGACAGTAACAGTCCTGTAGATCATATATCAGTCTGACAGTAACAGTCCTGTAGATCGTATATCAGTCTGACAGTAACAGTCCTGTAGATCATATCCTATCAGTCTGACAGTAACAGTCCTGTAGATCATATATCAGTCTGACAGTAACAGTCCTGTAGATTATATATCAGTCTGACAGTAACAGTCCTGTAGATCATATCCTATCAGTCTGACAGTAACAGTCCTGTAGATCATATATCAGTCTGACAGTAACAGTCCTGTAGATCGTATATCAGTCTGACAGTAACAGTCCTGTAGATCATATCCTATCAGTCTGACGGTAACAGTCCTGTAGATCATATATCAGTCTGACAGTAACAGTCCTGTAGATCATATCCTATCAGTCTGACAGTAACAGTCCTGTAGATCATATCCTATCAGTCTGACAGTAACAGTCCTGTAGATCATATCCTATCAGTCTGACAGTAACAGTCCTGTAGATCATATATCAGTCTGACAGTAACAGTCCTGTAGATCATATCCTATCAGTCTGACAGTAACAGTCCTGTAGATTATATATCAGTCTGACAGTAACAGTCCTGTAGATTATATATCAGTCTGACAGTAACAGTCCTGTAGATTATATATCAGTCTGACAGTAACAGTCCTGTAGATCATATATCAGTCTGACAGTAACAGTCCTGTAGATCGTATATCAGTCTGATGGTAACAGTCCTGTAGATCATATATCAGTCTGACAGTAACAGTCCTGTAGATTATATCCTATCAGTCTGACAGTAACAGTCCTGTAGATCATATCCTATCAGTCTGATGGTAACAGTCCTGTAGATCATATCCTATCAGTCTGATGGTAACAGTCCTGTAGATCATATCCTATCAGTCTGACGGTAACAGTCCTGTAGATCATATATCAGTCTGACAGTAACAGTCCTGTAGATTATATCCTATCAGTCTGACAGTAACAGTCCTGTAGATCGTATATCAGTCTGACAGTAACAGTCCTGTAGATTATATATCAGTCTGACAGTAACAGTCCTGTAGATCATATCCTATCAGTCTGACAGTAACAGTCCTGTAGATTATATATCAGTCTGACAGTAACAGTCCTGTAGATCATATCCTATCAGTCTGACAGTAACAGTCCTGTAGATCGTATATCAGTCTGACAGTAACAGTCCTGTAGATCATATCCTATCAGTCTGACAGTAACAGTCCTGTAGATCATATATCAGTCTGACAGTAACAGTCCTGTAGATCATATCCTATCAGTCTGACAGTAACAGTCCTGTAGATCATATATCAGTCTGACAGTAACAGTCCTGTAGATCATATCCTATCAGTCTGACAGTAACAGTCCTGTAGATCGTATATCAGTCTGACAGTAACAGTCCTGTAGATCATATCCTATCAGTCTGACAGTAACAGTCCTGTAGATCATATATCAGTCTGACAGTAACAGTCCTGTAGATCATATCCTATCAGTCTGACAGTAACAGTCCTGTAGATCATATATCAGTCTGACAGTAACAGTCCTGTAGATCATATCCTATCAGTCTGACAGTAACAGTCCTGTAGATTATATATCAGTCTGACAGTAACAGTCCTGTAGATCATATCCTATCAGTCTGACAGTAACAGTCCTGTAGATCGTATATCAGTCTGACAGTAACAGTCCTGTAGATCATATCCTATCAGTCTGACAGTAACAGTCCTGTAGATCATATATCAGTCTGACAGTAACAGTCCTGTAGATCATATCCTATCAGTCTGACAGTAACAGTCCTGTAGATCATATATCAGTCTGACAGTAACAGTCCTGTAGATCATATCCTATCAGTCTGACAGTAACAGTCCTGTAGATCGTATATCAGTCTGACAGTAACAGTCCTGTAGATTATATATCAGTCTGACAGTAACAGTCCTGTAGATCATATCCTATCAGTCTGACAGTAACAGTCCTGTAGATTATATATCAGTCTGACAGTAACAGTCCTGTAGATCATATCCTATCAGTCTGACAGTAACAGTCCTGTAGATCGTATATCAGTCTGACAGTAACAGTCCTGTAGATCATATCCTATCAGTCTGACAGTAACAGTCCTGTATATCATATCCTATCAGTCTGACAGTAACAGTCCTGTAGATCATATATCAGTCTGACAGTAACAGTCCTGTAGATCGTATATCAGTCTGATGGTAACAGTCCTGTAGATTATATCCTATCAGTCTGACAGTAACAGTCCTGTAGATCATATATCAGTCTGACAGTAACAGTCCTGTAGATTATATCCTATCAGTCTGACAGTAACAGTCCTGTAGATCATATATCAGTCTGACAGTAACAGTCCTGTAGATCATATATCAGTCTGACAGTAACAGTCCTGTAGATCATATATCAGTCTGACAGTAACAGTCCTGTAGATCGTATATCAGTCTGACAGTAACAGTCCTGTAGATCATATCCTATCAGTCTGACAGTAACAGTCCTGTAGATCATATATCAGTCTGACAGTAACAGTCCTGTAGATTATATATCAGTCTGACAGTAACAGTCCTGTAGATCATATCCTATCAGTCTGACAGTAACAGTCCTGTAGATCATATATCAGTCTGACAGTAACAGTCCTGTAGATCGTATATCAGTCTGACAGTAACAGTCCTGTAGATCATATCCTATCAGTCTGACGGTAACAGTCCTGTAGATCATATATCAGTCTGACAGTAACAGTCCTGTAGATCATATCCTATCAGTCTGACAGTAACAGTCCTGTAGATCATATCCTATCAGTCTGACAGTAACAGTCCTGTAGATTATATCCTATCAGTCTGACAGTAACAGTCCTGTAGATCATATCCTATCAGTCTGACAGTAACAGTCCTGTAGATCATATATCAGTCTGACAGTAACAGTCCTGTAGATCATATCCTATCAGTCTGACAGTAACAGTCCTGTAGATTATATCCTATCAGTCTGACAGTAACAGTCCTGTAGATCGTATATCAGTCTGATGGTAACAGTCCTGTAGATCGTATATCAGTCTGACAGTAACAGTCCTGTAGATCATATCCTATCAGTCTGACAGTAACAGTCCTGTAGATCGTATATCAGTCTGATGGTAACAGTCCTGTAGATTATATATCAGTCTGACAGTAACAGTCCTGTAGATTATATATCAGTCTGACAGTAACAGTCCTGTAGATCATATCCTATCAGTCTGACAGTAACAGTCCTGTAGATCATATATCAGTCTGACAGTAACAGTCCTGTAGATCATATATCAGTCTGACAGTAACAGTCCTGTAGATTATATATCAGTCTGACAGTAACAGTCCTGTAGATCATATACTATCAGTCTGACAGTAACAGTCCTGTAGATCATATATCAGTCTGACAGTAACAGTCCTGTAGATCATATCCTATCAGTCTGACAGTAACAGTCCTGTAGATCGTATATCAGTCTGACAGTAACAGTCCTGTAGATCATATCCTATCAGTCTGACAGTAACAGTCCTGTAGATCATATCCTATCAGTCTGACAGTAACAGTCCTGTAGATTATATCCTATCAGTCTGATGGTAACAGTCCTGTAGATCATATCCTATCAGTCTGATGGTAACAGTCCTGTAGATCATATATCAGTCTGACAGTAACAGTCCTGTAGATCATATATCAGTCTGACAGTAACAGTCCTGTAGATCATATATCAGTCTGACAGTAACAGTCCTGTAGATCATATCCTATCAGTCTGACAGTAACAGTCCTGTAGATCATATATCAGTCTGACAGTAACAGTCCTGTAGATCATATATCAGTCTGACAGTAACAGTCCTGTAGATCATATCCTATCAGTCTGACAGTAACAGTCCTGTAGATCATATATCAGTCTGACAGTAACAGTCCTGTAGATCATATATCAGTCTGACAGTAACAGTCCTGTAGATCATATATCAGTCTGACAGTAACAGTCCTGTAGATCATATCCTATCAGTCTGACAGTAACAGTCCTGTAGATCATATCCTATCAGTCTGACAGTAACAGTCCTGTAGATCATATATCAGTCTGACAGTAACAGTCCTGTAGATCATATATCAGTCTGACAGTAACAGTCCTGTAGATTATATATCAGTCTGACAGTAACAGTCCTGTAGATCATATCCTATCAGTCTGACAGTAACAGTCCTGTAGATCATATATCAGTCTGACAGTAACAGTCCTGTAGATCATATCCTATCAGTCTGACAGTAACAGTCCTGTAGATCATATATCAGTCTGACAGTAACAGTCCTGTAGATCATATCCTATCAGTCTGACAGTAACAGTCCTGTAGATCATATCCTATCAGTCTGACAGTAACAGTCCTGTAGATTATATCCTATCAGTCTGACAGTAACAGTCCTGTAGATTATATATCAGTCTGACAGTAACAGTCCTGTAGATCATATATCAGTCTGACAGTAACAGTCCTGTAGATCATATCCTATCAGTCTGACAGTAACAGTCCTGTAGATCATATATCAGTCTGACAGTAACAGTCCTGTAGATTATATCCTATCAGTCTGACAGTAACAGTCCTGTAGATCATATATCAGTCTGACAGTAACAGTCCTGTAGATCGTATATCAGTCTGACAGTAACAGTCCTGTAGATCATATCCTTTCAGTCTGACAGTAACAGTCCTGTAGATCATATATCAGTCTGACAGTAACAGTCCTGTAGATCATATCCTATCAGTCTGACAGTAACAGTCCTGTAGATTATATATCAGTCTGACGGTAACAGTCCTGTAGATTATATATCAGTCTGACAGTAACAGTCCTGTAGATCGTATATCAGTCTGACAGTAACAGTCCTGTAGATTATATCCTATCAGTCTGACAGTAACAGTCCTGTAGATCATATATCAGTCTGACAGTAACAGTCCTGTAGATCGTATATCAGTCTGACAGTAACAGTCCTGTAGATCATATCCTTTCAGTCTGACAGTAACAGTCCTGTAGATCATATATCAGTCTGACAGTAACAGTCCTGTAGATCATATCCTATCAGTCTGACAGTAACAGTCCTGTAGATTATATATCAGTCTGACGGTAACAGTCCTGTAGATTATATATCAGTCTGACAGTAACAGTCCTGTAGATCGTATATCAGTCTGACAGTAACAGTCCTGTAGATCATATCCTATCAGTCTGACAGTAACAGTCCTGTAGATCATATCCTATCAGTCTGACAGTAACAGTCCTGTAGATTATATCCTATCAGTCTGATGGTAACAGTCCTGTAGATCATATCCTATCAGTCTGATGGTAACAGTCCTGTAGATCATATATCAGTCTGACAGTAACAGTCCTGTAGATCATATATCAGTCTGACAGTAACAGTCCTGTAGATCATATATCAGTCTGACAGTAACAGTCCTGTAGATCATATCCTATCAGTCTGACAGTAACAGTCCTGTAGATCATATATCAGTCTGACAGTAACAGTCCTGTAGATCATATCCTATCAGTCTGACAGTAACAGTCCTGTAGATCATATCCTATCAGTCTGACAGTAACAGTCCTGTAGATCATATATCAGTCTGACAGTAACAGTCCTGTAGATCATATCCTATCAGTCTGACAGTAACAGTCCTGTAGATCATATATCAGTCTGACAGTAACAGTCCTGTAGATCATATCCTATCAGTCTGACAGTAACAGTCCTGTAGATCATATCCTATCAGTCTGACAGTAACAGTCCTGTAGATTATATCCTATCAGTCTGACAGTAACAGTCCTGTAGATTATATATCAGTCTGACAGTAACAGTCCTGTAGATCATATATCAGTCTGACAGTAACAGTCCTGTAGATCATATCCTATCAGTCTGACAGTAACAGTCCTGTAGATCATATATCAGTCTGACAGTAACAGTCCTGTAGATTATATCCTATCAGTCTGACAGTAACAGTCCTGTAGATCATATATCAGTCTGACAGTAACAGTCCTGTAGATCGTATATCAGTCTGACAGTAACAGTCCTGTAGATCATATCCTATCAGTCTGACAGTAACAGTCCTGTAGATCATATATCAGTCTGACAGTAACAGTCCTGTAGATCATATCCTATCAGTCTGACAGTAACAGTCCTGTAGATTATATATCAGTCTGACGGTAACAGTCCTGTAGATTATATATCAGTCTGACAGTAACAGTCCTGTAGATCATATATCAGTCTGACAGTAACAGTCCTGTAGATCATATATCAGTCTGACAGTAACAGTCCTGTAGATCATATATCAGTCTGATGGTAACAGTCCTGTATATTATATATCAGTCTGACAGTAACAGTCCTGTAGATCATATATCAGTCTGACAGTAACAGTCCTGTAGATCGTATATCAGTCTGATGGTAACAGTCCTGTAGATCATATATCAGTCTGACAGTAACAGTCCTGTAGATCATATCCTATCAGTCTGACAGTAACAGTCCTGTAGATCATATATCAGTCTGACAGTAACAGTCCTGTAGATTATATCCTATCAGTCTGACAGTAACAGTCCTGTAGATCATATATCAGTCTGACAGTAACAGTCCTGTAGATTATATATCAGTCTGATGGTAACAGTCCTGTAGATCATATATCAGTCTGACAGTAACAGTCCTGTAGATTATATCCTATCAGTCTGACAGTAACAGTCCTGTAGATCATATATCAGTCTGACAGTAACAGTCCTGTAGATCGTATATCAGTCTGACAGTAACAGTCCTGTAGATCATATCCTTTCAGTCTGACAGTAACAGTCCTGTAGATCATATATCAGTCTGACAGTAACAGTCCTGTAGATCATATCCTATCAGTCTGACAGTAACAGTCCTGTAGATTATATATCAGTCTGACGGTAACAGTCCTGTAGATTATATATCAGTCTGACAGTAACAGTCCTGTAGATCGTATATCAGTCTGACAGTAACAGTCCTGTAGATCATATCCTATCAGTCTGACAGTAACAGTCCTGTAGATCATATCCTATCAGTCTGACAGTAACAGTCCTGTAGATTATATCCTATCAGTCTGATGGTAACAGTCCTGTAGATCATATCCTATCAGTCTGATGGTAACAGTCCTGTAGATCATATATCAGTCTGACAGTAACAGTCCTGTAGATCATATATCAGTCTGACAGTAACAGTCCTGTAGATCATATATCAGTCTGACAGTAACAGTCCTGTAGATCATATCCTATCAGTCTGACAGTAACAGTCCTGTAGATCATATATCAGTCTGACAGTAACAGTCCTGTAGATCATATCCTATCAGTCTGACAGTAACAGTCCTGTAGATCATATCCTATCAGTCTGACAGTAACAGTCCTGTAGATCATATATCAGTCTGACAGTAACAGTCCTGTAGATCATATATCAGTCTGACAGTAACAGTCCTGTAGATCATATATCAGTCTGACAGTAACAGTCCTGTAGATCATATCCTATCAGTCTGACAGTAACAGTCCTGTAGATCATATCCTATCAGTCTGACAGTAACAGTCCTGTAGATTATATCCTATCAGTCTGACAGTAACAGTCCTGTAGATTATATATCAGTCTGACAGTAACAGTCCTGTAGATCGTATATCAGTCTGACAGTAACAGTCCTGTAGATTATATCCTATCAGTCTGACAGTAACAGTCCTGTAGATCATATATCAGTCTGACAGTAACAGTCCTGTAGATCGTATATCAGTCTGACAGTAACAGTCCTGTAGATCATATCCTATCAGTCTGACAGTAACAGTCCTGTAGATCATATATCAGTCTGACAGTAACAGTCCTGTAAATCATATCCTATCAGTCTGACAGTAACAGTCCTGTAGATTATATATCAGTCTGACAGTAACAGTCCTGTAGATCATATCCTATCAGTCTGACAGTAACAGTCCTGTAGATCATATATCAGTCTGACAGTAACAGTCCTGTAGATTATATATCAGTCTGATGGTAACAGTCCTGTAGATCATATCCTATCAGTCTGACAGTAACAGTCCTGTAGATTATATATCAGTCTGACAGTAACAGTCCTGTAGATCATATCCTATCAGTCTGACAGTAACAGTCCTGTAGATCATATATCAGTCTGACAGTAACAGTCCTGTAGATTATATATCAGTCTGACAGTAACAGTCCTGTAGATTATATATCAGTCTGACAGTAACAGTCCTGTAGATCATATATCAGTCTGACAGTAACAGTCCTGTAGATCATATATCAGTCTGACAGTAACAGTCCTGTAGATCATATATCAGTCTGACAGTAACAGTCCTGTAAATCATATCCTATCAGTCTGACAGTAACAGTCCTGTAGATTATATATCAGTCTGACAGTAACAGTCCTGTAGATCATATCCTATCAGTCTGACAGTAACAGTCCTGTAGATCATATATCAGTCTGACAGTAACAGTCCTGTAGATTATATATCAGTCTGATGGTAACAGTCCTGTAGATCATATCCTATCAGTCTGACAGTAACAGTCCTGTAGATTATATATCAGTCTGACAGTAACAGTCCTGTAGATCATATCCTATCAGTCTGACAGTAACAGTCCTGTAGATCATATATCAGTCTGACAGTAACAGTCCTGTAGATTATATATCAGTCTGACAGTAACAGTCCTGTAGATTATATATCAGTCTGACAGTAACAGTCCTGTAGATCGTATATCAGTCTGATGGTAACAGTCCTGTAGATCATATATCAGTCTGACAGTAACAGTCCTGTAGATTATATCCTATCAGTCTGACAGTAACAGTCCTGTAGATCATATATCAGTCTGACAGTAACAGTCCTGTAGATTATATATCAGTCTGATGGTAACAGTCCTGTAGATCATATCCTATCAGTCTGACAGTAACAGTCCTGTAGATCATATCCTATCAGTCTGACAGTAACAGTCCTGTAGATCGTATATCAGTCTGACAGTAACAGTCCTGTAGATCATATCCTATCAGTCTGACAGTAACAGTCCTGTAGATTATATATCAGTCCTACAGTAACAGTCCTGTAGATCATATCCTATCAGTCTGACAGTAACAGTCCTGTAGATCATATATCAGTCTGACAGTAACAGTCCTGTAGATCATATCCTATCAGTCTGACAGTAACAGTCCTGTAGATCATATATCAGTCTGACAGTAACAGTCCTGTAGATTATATATCAGTCTGACAGTAACAGTCCTGTAGATCATATCCTATCAGTCTGACAGTAACAGTCCTGTAGATCATATATCAGTCTGACAGTAACAGTCCTGTAGATTATATCCTATCAGTCTGACAGTAACAGTCCTGTAGATTATATCCTATCAGTCTGACAGTAACAGTCCTGTAGATCGTATATCAGTCTGACAGTAACAGTCCTGTAGATCGTATATCAGTCTGACAGTAACAGTCCTGTAGATCATATCCTATCAGTCTGACAGTAACAGTCCTGTAGATCATATATCAGTCTGACAGTAACAGTCCTGTAGATCATATCCTATCAGTCTGACAGTAACAGTCCTGTAGATTATATATCAGTCTGACGGTAACAGTCCTGTAGATTATATATCAGTCTGACAGTAACAGTCCTGTAGATCATATATCAGTCTGACAGTAACAGTCCTGTAGATCATATATCAGTCTGACAGTAACAGTCCTGTAGATCATATATCAGTCTGACAGTAACAGTCCTGTAGATCGTATATCAGTCTGATGGTAACAGTCCTGTAGATTATATATCAGTCTGACAGTAACAGTCCTGTAGATCATATCCTATCAGTCTGACAGTAACAGTCCTGTAGATCATATATCAGTCTGACAGTAACAGTCCTGTAGATTATATCCTATCAGTCTGACAGTAACAGTCCTGTAGATCATATATCAGTCTGACAGTAACAGTCCTGTAGATTATATATCAGTCTGATGGTAACAGTCCTGTAGATCATATATCAGTCTGACAGTAACAGTCCTGTAGATTATATCCTATCAGTCTGACAGTAACAGTCCTGTAGATCATATATCAGTCTGACAGTAACAGTCCTGTAGATCGTATATCAGTCTGACAGTAACAGTCCTGTAGATCATATCCTTTCAGTCTGACAGTAACAGTCCTGTAGATCATATATCAGTCTGACAGTAACAGTCCTGTAGATCATATCCTATCAGTCTGACAGTAACAGTCCTGTAGATTATATATCAGTCTGACGGTAACAGTCCTGTAGATTATATATCAGTCTGACAGTAACAGTCCTGTAGATCGTATATCAGTCTGACAGTAACAGTCCTGTAGATCATATCCTATCAGTCTGACAGTAACAGTCCTGTAGATCATATCCTATCAGTCTGACAGTAACAGTCCTGTAGATTATATCCTATCAGTCTGATGGTAACAGTCCTGTAGATCATATCCTATCAGTCTGATGGTAACAGTCCTGTAGATCATATATCAGTCTGACAGTAACAGTCCTGTAGATCATATATCAGTCTGACAGTAACAGTCCTGTAGATTATATATCAGTCTGACAGTAACAGTCCTGTAGATCATATCCTATCAGTCTGACAGTAACAGTCCTGTAGATCATATATCAGTCTGACAGTAACAGTCCTGTAGATCATATCCTATCAGTCTGACAGTAACAGTCCTGTAGATTATATCCTATCAGTCTGACAGTAACAGTCCTGTAGATCGTATATCAGTCTGACAGTAACAGTCCTGTAGATCGTATATCAGTCTGACAGTAACAGTCCTGTAGATCATATCCTTTCAGTCTGACAGTAACAGTCCTGTAGATCGTATATCAGTCTGACAGTAACAGTCCTGTAGATCGTATATCAGTCTGACAGTAACAGTCCTGTAGATCATATATCAGTCTGACAGTAACAGTCCTGTAGATTATATCCTATCAGTCTGACAGTAACAGTCCTGTAGATTATATCCTATCAGTCTGACAGTAACAGTCCTGTAGATTATATCCTATCAGTCTGACAGTAACAGTCCTGTAGATTATATCCTATCAGTCTGACAGTAACAGTCCTGTAGATCATATATCAGTCTGACAGTAACAGTCCTGTAGATCGTATATCAGTCTGACAGTAACAGTCCTGTAGATCATATCCTATCAGTCTGACAGTAACAGTCCTGTAGATCGTATATCAGTCTGATGGTAACAGTCCTGTAGATCGTATATCAGTCTGACAGTAACAGTCCTGTAGATCATATCCTATCAGTCTGACAGTAACAGTCCTGTAGATCGTATATCAGTCTGATGGTAACAGTCCTGTAGATTATATATCAGTCTGACAGTAACAGTCCTGTAGATTATATATCAGTCTGACAGTAACAGTCCTGTAGATTATATATCAGTCTGACAGTAACAGCCCTGTAGATCATATCCTATCAGTCTGACAGTAACAGTCCTGTAGATCATATCCTATCAGTCTGACAGTACCAGTCCTGTAGATTATATCCTATCAGTCTGACAGTAACAGTCCTGTAGATCATATCCTATCAGTCTGACAGTAACAGTCCTGTAGATCATATCCTATCAGTCTGACAGTAACAGTCCTGTAGATCATATATCAGTCTGACAGTAACAGTCCTGTAGATCATATCCTATCAGTCTGACGGTAACAGTCCTGTAGATCATATATCAGTCTGACAGTAACAGTCCTGTAGATCATATCCTATCAGTCTGACGGTAACAGTCCTGTAGATCATATATCAGTCTGACAGTAACAGTCCTGTAGATCATATCCTATCAGTCTGACAGTAACAGTCCTGTAGATCATATCCTATCAGTCTGACAGTACCAGTCCTGTAGATTATATCCTATCAGTCTGACAGTAACAGTCCTGTAGATCATATCCTATCAGTCTGACAGTAACAGTCCTGTAGATCATATATCAGTCTGACAGTAACAGTCCTGTAGATCATATCCTATCAGTCTGACAGTAACAGTCCTGTAGATTATATCCTATCAGTCTGACAGTAACAGTCCTGTAGATCGTATATCAGTCTGATGGTAACAGTCCTGTAGATCGTATATCAGTCTGACAGTAACAGTCCTGTAGATCATATCCTATCAGTCTGACAGTAACAGTCCTGTAGATCGTATATCAGTCTGATGGTAACAGTCCTGTAGATTATATATCAGTCTGACAGTAACAGTCCTGTAGATTATATATCAGTCTGACAGTAACAGTCCTGTAGATCATATCCTATCAGTCTGACAGTAACAGTCCTGTAGATCATATATCAGTCTGACAGTAACAGTCCTGTAGATCATATATCAGTCTGACAGTAACAGTCCTGTAGATCATATCCTATCAGTCTGACAGTAACAGTCCTGTAGATTATATATCAGTCTGACAGTAACAGTCCTGTAGATCATATCCTATCAGTCTGACAGTAACAGTCCTGTAGATCATATATCAGTCTGACAGTAACAGTCCTGTAGATCATATCCTATCAGTCTGACAGTAACAGTCCTGTAGATCGTATATCAGTCTGACAGTAACAGTCCTGTAGATCATATCCTATCAGTCTGACAGTAACAGTCCTGTAGATCATATATCAGTCTGATGGTAACAGTCCTGTAGATCATATATCAGTCTGACAGTAACAGTCCTGTAGATCATATATCAGTCTGACAGTAACAGTCCTGTAGATCATATATCAGTCTGACAGTAACAGTCCTGTAGATCATATCCTATCAGTCTGACAGTAACAGTCCTGTAGATCATATATCAGTCTGACAGTAACAGTCCTGTAGATCATATCCTATCAGTCTGACAGTAACAGTCCTGTAGATCATATCCTATCAGTCTGACAGTAACAGTCCTGTAGATCATATCCTATCAGTCTGACAGTAACAGTCCTGTAGATTATATCCTATCAGTCTGACAGTAACAGTCCTGTAGATTATATATCAGTCTGACAGTAACAGTCCTGTAGATCATATATCAGTCTGACAGTAACAATCCTGTAGATCATATCCTATCAGTCTGACAGTAACAGTCCTGTAGATCATATATCAGTCTGACAGTAACAGTCCTGTAGATTATATCCTATCAGTCTGACAGTAACAGTCCTGTAGATCATATATCAGTCTGACAGTAACAGTCCTGTAGATCATATCCTATCAGTCTGACAGTAACAGTCCTGTAGATTATATATCAGTCTGACAGTAACAGTCCTATCAGTCTGACAGTAACAGTCCTGTAGATCATATATCAGTCTGACAGTAACAGTCCTGTAGATCATATCCTATCAGTCTGACAGTAACAGTCCTGTAGATCATATATCAGTCTGACAGTAACAGTCCTGTAGATCATATATCAGTCTGACAGTAACAGTCCTGTAGATCATATATCAGTCTGACAGTAACAGTCCTGTAGATCATATATCAGTCTGACAGTAACAGTCCTGTAGATTATATCCTATCAGTCTGACAGTAACAGTCCTGTAGATCATATATCAGTCTGACAGTAACAGTCCTGTAGATTATATATCAGTCTGATGGTAACAGTCCTGTAGATCATATCCTATCAGTCTGACAGTAACAGTCCTGTAGATCATATCCTATCAGTCTGACAGTAACAGTCCTGTAGATCGTATATCAGTCTGACAGTAACAGTCCTGTAGATCATATCCTATCAGTCTGACAGTAACAGTCCTGTAGATTATATATCAGTCTGACAGTAACAGTCCTGTAGATCATATCCTATCAGTCTGACAGTAACAGTCCTGTAGATCATATATCAGTCTGACAGTAACAGTCCTGTAGATCATATCCTATCAGTCTGACAGTAACAGTCCTGTAGATCATATATCAGTCTGACAGTAACAGTCCTGTAGATTATATATCAGTCTGACAGTAACAGTCCTGTAGATCATATATCAGTCTGACAGTAACAGTCCTGTAGATCATATCCTATCAGTCTGACAGTAACAGTCCTGTAGATCATATATCAGTCTGACAGTAACAGTCCTGTAGATTATATCCTATCAGTCTGACAGTAACAGTCCTGTAGATTATATCCTATCAGTCTGACAGTAACAGTCCTGTAGATTATATCCTATCAGTCTGACAGTAACAGTCCTGTAGATCGTATATCAGTCTGACAGTAACAGTCCTGTAGATCGTATATCAGTCTGACAGTAACAGTCCTGTAGATCATATCCTATCAGTCTGATAGTAACAGTCCTGTTCACACCTCTCTGTCAGAACGAGACGAGACAGAAGATAGACCTGTTCCTCACCTCTCTCTGTTAGAACGGTGTGAGACAGACGATAGACCTGTTCCTCACCTCTCTCTGTCAGAACGGTGTGAGACGAGACAGAAGATAGACCTGTTCCTCACCTCTCTCTGTCAGAACGTTGTGAGACGATGTAAACCTGTTCCTCACCTCTCTCTGTCAGAACGGTGTGAGACGAGACAGAAGATAGACCTGTTCCTCACCTCTCTCTGTCAGAACGGTGTGAGACAGAAGATAGACCTGTTCCTCACCTCTCTCTGTCAGAACGAGACGAGACAGAAGATAGACCTGTTCCTCACCTCTCTCTGTCAGAACGGTGTGAGACAGAAGATAGACCTGTTCCTCACCTCTCTCTGTCAGAACGAGACGAGACAGAAGATAGACCTGTTCCTCACCTCTCTCTGTCAGAACGAGACGAGACAGAAGATAGACCTGTTCCTCACCTCTCTCTGTCAGAACGGTGTGAGACGAGACAGAAGATAGACCTGTATCTATATGGGTTCTATATGTGTGATGTTCCACCCCTCTCTCCCCCCTCCCCCCAGATTGATGTGCTCCAGGCGGAGGTGTCGGCCCTGAAGACCTTGGTCCTGTCCACGTCCCCCACCTCCCCCTGTCACGACCTTCCTGGGGGCTCCAAGGCTCCCTTCAAGAAGGGTCATGGCCGCAACAAGAGTACCAGCAGCGCCATGCTGGGCAGCGGGCAGGAACTGAGCGGCACACAGCCCATCGTACGAGACTGCAGAGAGGTAACACACACACACACACATCTCTCCCTCCTCTAGCTCTCTCTCTCTCTCTCCCTCCTCTAGCTCTCTATCTCTCTCTCCCTCCTCTAGCTCTCCCTCTTTAGGTCTGTCTCTCTCTTTTGCTCTCTCTCTAGCTCTCTTTCTAGCTCTCTCTCTTTCTCTTCTCTAGCTCTCTCTCTCTCCTCTAGGTCTCTCCCTCTCTCTCTCTATCTCTCTCTCCCTCCTCTAGCTCTCCCTGTTTAGGTCTGTCTCTCCCTTTTGCTCTCTCTCTAGCTCTCTTTCTAGCTCTCTCTCTTTCTCTTCTCTAGCTCTCTCTCTCTCCTCTAGGTCTCTCCCTCTCTCTCTCAAGCTCTCTCTCTAGCTCTCTCTCTCTCCTCTAGGTCTCTCTCTCCCTCCCTCCCCCTCTCTCTCTCTAGCTCTCTCTCTCTCCTCTAGGTCTCTCGCTTGCTCTTTCCACCCTTCCCCCTCCCTGTTTGCAGTGACCCTCATGAAGCTGGACTATCAGTAGGTATGAATAGGAGTGAAACAGATCTGTGAGCACTGTAATACAGCAGGATGAATCGTCCATAACTATCTTCCTGCAGGAGGCTGACGAGGGGATCTGGATGTGTGGTCTGTTGGTGTGTGGAAGTTATGTTGTTGAGGTATGTGTGTGACATTAGTGTCTACTTTGCTCCTCCTCCTCTTCCTCCACCCCCGACTCCTCCTTCCTCCACCCCTACTCTTCCTTCCTCCACCCCTACTCTTCCTTCCTCCACCCCTACTCTTCCTGCTCCTCCTTCCTCCACCCCTACTCTTCCTGCTCCTACTCCTCCTGCCTCCACCCCTACTCTTCCTACTCCTCCTTCCTCCACCCCTACTCTTCCTGCTCTTACTCCTCCTTCCTCCACCCCTACTCTTCCTGCTCCTACTCCTCTTCCTCCACCCCTACTCTTCCTACTCCTCTTCCTCCACCCCCTACTCCTCCTCCTGCTCCTCCTCCTTCCTCCACCCCTACTCTTCCTGCTCCTACTCCTCTTCCTCCACACCCTGCTCCTCTTCCTCCACCCCCCTACTCCTCTTCCTCCACCCCCCAATCCTCTTCCTCCTCCTCCTACTCCTCCTCTTCAGCTGGACAGTCTCCTGTTTAGTGAGTTTAAGTTGTGGAAGGAGGAGCCCAGTCTGGAGAGGAACAGCTCCTTCCTGGAGAGAGTCTACAGAGAGGACATCTACCCCTGTCTCACCTTCTCCAAGAGTGAGGTACACACCACACACACACACCTCACCACCTCCAAGAGTGAGGTACACACACACACACACACACACACACACACACACACACACACACACACACACACACACACACACACCTCACCTTTTCCAAGAGTGAGGTACACATCACACCTCACACACTCACATTTCACCTTCTCCAAGAGTGAGGTTCACACCTCACACACACACACACACACACACACACACACACACACACACACACACACACACACACACACACACACACACCCCTCACCTCCTCCAGGTACACTAATGCCCGGTGCAGGATGTATGATAGTTCATGAAGACCTATTCTGTGTCCTGCATGTCGTCAGCTCTATGATTTTAAAACTCATTAAAAATCCTAAATGACTCTAGCTGTTAACATTGTTTTACCAAGTGCTCTCTGTTTTGTCTGGTTTCATCAAGTACCCTCTGGGCTTCCGTAGTGACCAGATGGACTCACCAGTCTAAACTTATTTCACTCCTTAGTACCTGTGGTCGTATCCATATTCCATCAGGGAGCCAGTCTAATGTCTGGAGTTGTTATAACCTGTGTATTCCATCAGGGAGCAGTATAATGTCTGGAGCTGTTATAACCTGTGTATTCCATCAGGGAGCCAGTATAATGTCTGGAGCTGTTATAACCTGTGTATTCCATCAGGGAGCAGTATAATGTCTGGAGCTGTTATAACCTGTGTATTCCATCAGAGAGCCAGTCTAATGTCTGGAGCTGTTATAACCTGTGTATTCCATCAGGGAGCCAGTATAATGTCTGGAGCTGTTATAACCTGTGTATTCCATCAGGGAGCCAGTATAATGTCTGGAGCTGTTATAACCTGTGTATTCCATCAGGGAGCCAGTATAATGTCTGGAGCTGTTATAACCTGTGTATTCCATCAGGGAGCCAGTATAATGTCTGGAGCTGTTATAACCTGTGTATTCCATCAGGGAGCCAGTCTAATGTCTGGAGCTGTTATAACCTGTGTATTCCATCAGGGAGCCAGTATAATGTCTGGAGCTGTTATAACCTGTGTATTCCATCAGGGAGCCAGTATAATGTCTGGAGCTGTTATAACCTGTGTATTCCATCAGGGAGCCAGTCTAATGTCTGGAGCTGTTATAACCTGTGTATTCCATCAGGGAGCCAGTATAATGTCTGGAGCTGTTATAACCTGTGTATTCCATCAGGGAGCCAGTCTAATGTCTGGAGCTGTTATAACCTGTGTATTCCATCAGGGAGCCAGTATAATGTCTGGAGCTGTTATAACCTGTGTATTCCATCAGGGAGCAGTATAATGTCTGGAGCTGTTATAACCTGTGTATTCCATCAGGGAGCCAGTCTAATGTCTGGAGCTGTTATAACCTGTGTATTCCATCAGGGAGCAGTATAATGTCTGGAGCTGTTATAACCTGTGTATTCCATCAGGGAGCAGTATAATGTCTGGAGCTGTTATAACCTGTGTATTCCATCAGGGAGCCAGTATAATGTCTGGAGCTGTTATAACCTGTGTATTCCATCAGGGAGCCAGTATAATGTCTGGAGCTGTTATAACCTGTGTATTCCATCAGGGAGCCAGTATAATGTCTGGAGCTGTTATAACCTGTGTGTTCCATCAGGGAGCCAGTATAATGTCTGGAGCTGTTATAACCTGTGTATTCCATCAGGGAGCCAGTATAATGTCTGGAGTTGTTATAACCTGTGTATTCCATCAGGGAGCAGTATAATGTCTGGAGCTGTTATAACCTGTGTGTTCCATCAGGGAGCCAGTATAATGTCTGGAGCTGTTATAACCTGTGTATTCCATCAGGGAGCAGTATAATGTCTGGAGCTGTTATAACCTGTGTGTTCCATCAGGGAGCCAGTATAATGTCTGGAGCTGTTATAACCTGTGTATTCCATCAGGGAGCCAGTATAATGTCTGGAGCTGTTATAACCTGTGTATTCCATCAGGGAGCAGTAAAATGTCTGGAGCTGTTATAACCCAGTCTGTGTATTCCATCAGGGAGCAGTATAATGTCTGGAGCTGTTATAACCTGTGTATTCCATCAGAGAGCAGTATAATGTCTGGAGCTAGTGTACTAGTGTTGTCGTTAGTGTTCTGTACTAGTGTTGTCATTAGTATTCTGTACTAGTGTTGTCATTAGTGTTCTGTACTAGTGTTGTCATTAGTATTCTGTACTAGTGTTGTCATTAGTGTTCTGTACTAGTGTTGTCATTAGTATTCTGTACTAGTGTTGTCGTTAGTGTTCTGTACTAGTGTTGTCATTAGTATTCTGTACTAGTGTTGTCATTAGTATTCTGTACTAGTGTTGTCATTAGTATTCTGTACTAGTGTTGTCATTAGTATTCTGTACTAGTGTTGTCATTAGTGTTCTGTACTAGTGTTGTCATTAGTATTCTGTACTAGTGTTGTCGTTAGTGTTCTGTACTAGTGTTGTCATTAGTGTTCTGTACTAGTGTTGTCATTAGTATTCTGTACTAGTGTTGTCGTTAGTGTTCTGTACTAGTGTTGTCATTAGTATTCTGTACTAGTGCTGTCATTAGTATTCTGTACTAGTGCTGTCATTAGTATTCTGTACTAGTGTTGTCATTAGTATTCTGTACTAGTGTTGTCATTAGTATTCTGTACTAGTGTTGTCATTAGTATTCTGTACTAGTGTTGTCGTTAGTGTTCTGTACTAGTGTTGTCATTAGTATTCTGTACTAGTGTTGTCATTAGTATTCTGTACTAGTGTTGTCATTAGTGTTCTGTACTAGTGTTGTCATTAGTATTCTGTACTAGTGTTGTCATTAGTATTCTGTACTAGTGTTGTCGTTAGTGTTCTGTACTAGTGTTGTCATTAGTATTCTGTACTAGTGTTGTCATTAGTGTTCTGTACTATTGTTGTCATTAGTATTCTGTACTAGTGTTGTCATTAGTGTTCTGTACTAGTGTTGTCATTAGTGTTCTGTACTAGTGTTGTCATTAGTATTCTGTACTAGTGTTGTCATTAGTATTCTGTACTAGTGTTGTCATTAGTGTTCTGTACTAGTGTTGTCATTAGTATTCTGTACTAGTGTTGTCATTAGTGTTCTGTACTAGTGTTGTCATTAGTGTTCTGTACTAGTGTTGTCATTAGTGTTCTGTACTAGTGTTGTCATTAGTATTCTGTACTAGTGTTGTCATTAGTATTCTGTACTAGTGTTGTCATTAGTATTCTGTACTAGTGCTGTCATTAGTATTCTGTACTAGTGTTGTCACCATACCACCATTTTAACTTCCAACCCAATACCAGCTACTATCACGATACTCTATAGCATCACTTGATACCAAAACTATATCACACATAGAAAACCTGTTTAAGTACTGTTTCTGTACTAGTGTTGTCATTAGTATTCTGTACTAGTGTTGTCATTAGTATTCTGTACTAGTGTTGTCATTAGTATTCTGTACTAGTGTTGTCATTAGTATTCTGTACTAGTGCTGTCATTAGTATTCTGTACTAGTGTTGTCACCATACCACCATTTTAACTTCCAACCCAATACCAGCTACTATCACGATACTCTATAGCATCACTTGATACCAAAACTATATCACACATAGAAAACCTGTTTAAGTACTGTTTCTGTACTAGTGTTGTCATTAGTGTTCTGTACTAGTGTTGTCATTAGTGTTCTGTACTAGTGTTGTCATTAGTATTCTGTACTAGTGTTGTCATTAGTGTTCTGTACTAGTGTTGTCATTAGTATTCTGTACTAGTGTTGTCATTAGTGTTCTGTACTAGTGTTGTCATTAGTATTCTGTACTAGTGTTGTCATTAGTATTCTGTACTAGTGTTGTCATTAGTCTTCTGTACTAGTGTTGTCATTAGTGTTCTGTACTAGTGTTGTCATTAGTATTCTGTACTAGTGTTGTCATTAGTGTTCTGTACTAGTGTTGTCATTAGTATTCTGTACTAGTGTTGTCATTAGTGTTCTGTACTAGTGTTGCCATTAGTGTTCTGTACTAGTGTTGTCATTAGTGTTCTGTACTAGTGTTGTCATTAGTATTCTGTACTAGTGTTGTCATTAGTGTTCTGTACTAGTGTTGTCATTAGTATTCTGTACTAGTGTTGTCGTTAGTGTTCTGTACTAGTGTTGTCATTAGTATTCTGTACTAGTGTTGTCATTAGTATTCTATACTAGTGTTGTCATTAGTATTCTGTACTAGTGTTGTCATTAGTATTCTGTACTAGTGTTGTCATTAGTGTTCTGTACTAGTGTTGTCATTAGTATTCTGTACTAGTGTTGTCGTTAGTGTTCTGTACTAGTGTTGTCATTAGTGTTCTGTACTAGTGTTGTCATTAGTATTCTGTACTAGTGTTGTCGTTAGTGTTCTGTACTAGTGTTGTCATTAGTATTCTGTACTAGTGCTGTCATTAGTATTCTGTACTAGTGCTGTCATTAGTATTCTGTACTAGTGTTGTCATTAGTATTCTGTACTAGTGTTGTCATTAGTATTCTGTACTAGTGTTGTCGTTAGTGTTCTGTACTAGTGTTGTCGTTAGTGTTCTGTACTAGTGTTGTCATTAGTGTTCTGTACTAGTGTTGTCATTAGTATTCTGTACTAGTGCTGTCATTAGTATTCTGTACTAGTGTTGTCATTAGTATTCTGTACTAGTGTTGTCATTAGTATTCTGTACTAGTGTTGTCATTAGTGTTCTGTACTAGTGTTGTCATTAGTGTTCTGTACTAGTGTTGTCATTAGTATTTTGTACTAGTGTTGTCATTAGTGTTCTGTACTAGTGTTGTCATTAGTATTCTGTACTAGTGTTGTCATTAGTGTTCTGTACTAGTGTTGTCATTAGTGTTCTGTACTAGTGTTGTCATTAGTGTTCTGTACTAGTGTTGTCATTAGTATTCTGTACTAGTGTTGTCATTAGTATTCTGTACTAGTGTTGTCATTAGCGGTCTGTACTAGTGTTGTCATTAGTATTCTGTACTAGTGTTGTCATTAGTATTCTGTACTAGTGTTGTCATTAGTATTCTGTACTAGTGTTGTCATTAGTATTCTGTACTAGTGTTGTCATTAGTATTCTGTACTAGTGTTGTCATTAGTATTCTGTACTAGTGTTGTCATTAGCGGTCTGTACTAGTGTTGTCATTAGTGTTCTGTACTAGTGTTGTCGTTAGCGTTCTGTACTAGTGTTGTCATTAGCGGTCTGTACTAGTGTTGTCGTTAGTGTTCTGTACTAGTGTTGTCGTTAGTATTCTGTACTAGTGTTGTCGTTAGCGTTCTGTACTAGTGTTGTCATTAGCGGTCTGTACTAGTGTTGTCGTTAGTATTCTGTACTAGTGTTGTCATTAGTGTTCTGTACTAGTGTTGTCATTAGTGTTCTGTACTAGTGTTGTCATTAGTGTTCTGTACTAGTGTTGTCATTAGTGTTCTGTACTAGTGTTGTCATTAGTGTTCTGTACTAGTGTTGTCATTAGTATTCTGTACTAGTGTTGTCATTAGTGTTCTGTACTAGTGTTGTCATTAGTGTTCTGTACTAGTGTTGTCATTAGTGTTCTGTACTAGTGTTGTCATTAGTGTTCTGTACTAGTGTTGTCGTTAGTGTTCTGTACTAGTGTTGTCGTTAGTGTTCTGTACTAGTGTTGTCGTTAGTATTCTGTACTAGTGTTGTCATTAGTGTTCTGTGCTAGTGTTGTCATTAGTATTCTGTACTAGTGTTGTCATTAGTATTCTGTACTAGTGTTGTCATTAGTGTTCTGTACTAGTGTTGTCATTAGTGTTCTGTACTAGTGTTGTCATTAGTGTTCTGTACTAGTGTTGTCATTAGTGTTCTGTACTAGTGTTGTCATTAGTGTTCTGAACTAGTGTTGTCATTAGTGTTCTGAACTAGTGTTGTCATTAGTGTTCTGTACTAGTGTTGTCATTAGTGTTCTGTACTAGTGTTGTCATTAGTGTTCTGTACTAGTGTTGTCATTAGTGTTCTGTACTAGTGTTGTCATTAGTGTTCTGTACTAGTGTTGTCACCATACCACCATTTTAACTTCCAACCCAATACCAGCTACTATCACGATACTCTATAGCATCACATCACTTGATACCAAAACTATATCACACATAGAAAAGGTTTTTTAGCCAAAGTTACAGAATGGCACTTGATCCAGACAGATGAACTCAGCTTTTGAGTTCGATATAATTTACATTTTAAATGCTTTACTTGCAACATTGTTCACGGAGACGGCTTTGTATCCAGTAATGAATAAATTATACAATCATGTACAATCAATTAGACTTTTACCAATCTGACTACATAATGGTAATCAGTTATTGGAATGGCCCACCTCTATTGGTTAACTGGGTAAATCAGGATGTCGACTAGGTCTTCATAATACAGGTGAATGTATATTATTCAATAGGAGTGTGTGTATTTAATGAGTTATTCAGCTTGTTTTGGTTGATTTCATGAGGATACAGACGACAAACAATCCCTTTTCATTTACGACTTATTGGTAACGGCTAAGAGAACATATTTTATCGTACTGATTAACAACATTTGCGTAGAGAAAAAAAAAAGCAATCTCTTCTTTATAGAAGTGTGCGCTGTCTCTTTAAATGAGTGTCGTTTGTTAGGCTGATTGTGGCTATGGAATCTACTGGAAACCAGGACGAGGCGAAGGAGATAATTAGTTTTTGGTGCTGCAAGGGAGACTAAGTCAATTAATAAAGTTTGTGGTGACAACCGGCTTTAAAATCAGCGTATTTCGCATTATGGTTTGGATATTATCACAAACAAAGTACGAGGGTAGTGAATTCAGCTGTAGTCGAGTTAGGAAAGTTAGCCTACATTTTAAACCTGGAAGCTACCGGTATCGTCCTGCATTGTTAAACATTTCTGGCCTGTATGGACATTGTTTTGCGAACCGAAATGAACAATTTCATTACGGTTCATGTGGCATTATTCAAGCGTGTCAGTGTCTGTGCAGCATGAGTGGGGACTGTGGAGCTAATGCAGCCCAGAACAGTCTAAAATGTACAGAAGTTTCGCTGTACCCTGCAACACTATTCTGTACTCTGAATAGACTGATCTGTTACACTGCCCTCTTGTGGCAGAATAGAGGTACTGACAGATGAGGAAAAACTGACACTTACTGAAAGAAGTTTTTAGAAATGTTGACTAAAACTAGAAGTAACTGAAGCAGTACTGTCTATAAATATAATGTTAGGGGTCAGGGTAAAAGTACATCTGACCTCATCTTGGAGGCTGTGGATTTAAGGTGGGCTTCAGAGCACTTTCACCCTTAACTCTAACCTCTCCTGTAGCTGGGGTCGGCCATCTTGGAGGCAGTGGAGAGGAACACGCTCAGTGTGGAGCCGGTGGGCTTCCAGACGCTGCCTGTCGTCAAGGCCTCTGCTGTGGAGTGTGGAGGACCAAAGTGAGTACGCTAACAACTACCCCAGCTGACAACTACCCCAGCTGACAACTACCCCAGCTGACACGCTGACGTCTACCCCAGCTAACAACTACCCCAGCTAACACGCTAACAACTACCCCAGCTGACCACTACCCCAGCTGACCACTACCCCAGCTGACCACTACCCCAGCTGACCACTACCCCAGCTGACCACTACCCCAGCTGACCACTACCCCGGCTGACCACTACCCCGGCTGACCACTACCCAGGCTGACCACTACCCCGGCTGACCACTACCCCGGCTGACCACTACCCCGGCTGACCACTACCCCGGCTGACCACTACCCCGGCTGACCACTACCCCGGCTGACCACTACCCCAGCTGACCACTCCCCCAGCTGACCACTCCCCCAGCTGACCACTCCCCCAGCTGACCACTCCCCCAGCTGACCACTCCCCCGCTGACCACTACACCGGCTGACCACTACCCCAGCTGACCACTACCCCGGCTGACGACTCCCCCGGCTGACGACTCCCCCGGCTGACGACTCCCCCGGCTGACGACTCCCCCGGCTGACGACTCCCCCGGCTGACGACTCCCCCGGCTGACGACTCCCCCGGCTGACGACTACCCCGGCTGACGACTACCCCGGCTGACGACTACCCCGGCTGACGACTACCCCGGCTGACGACTACCCCAGCTAACGACTACCCCAGCTAACGGCTAACCCAACTAACGACTACCCCAGCTAACGACTACCCCAACTAACGACTACCCCAGCTAACGGCTAACCCAACTAACGACTACCCCAACTAACGACTACCCCGGCTAACCCGGCTGACGGCTACCCCAGCTGACGACTAGCCCAGCTAACACACTGACTTCCACTGCTCATTGTTGACAAAAAATCAGGGTGCAGTGTTTGGAGTAGGCTGTTACTACTGCTACCACTACCACTACTACTATAGACAGACAGATGTCTATAGATGAAAGATGTGCAATTCTCTGCAGAGTTGAGAGGAATTATCAGTAACCATTTACAGTTGGCTGTATCATTCATTCACCCTAGCGTTTTCTCTTCAGCTCTTCATTTTGTTCACTGCTGTTCTCTGTATGTTCCTCAGTCACGTTCTAACATGTTCCTGCACTGTTCTCCATGTTCCCTCTGTTTAAAATGCCTCACGTTCTAGCATGTTCCTCCACTGTTCTCCATGTTCCTCCACTGTTCTCTGTATGTTCCTCGGTCACATTCTAACATGTTCCCATGTTCCCTCTGTTTAAAATGCCTCACGTTCTAGCATGTTCCTCCACTGTTCTCCATGTTCCTCCACTGTTCTCTGTATGTTCCTCAGTCACATTCTAACATGTTCCTCCACTGTTCTCCATGTTCTCCATGTTCCCTCTGTTTAATATGCCTCACATTCTAACAACATGCTCCTCCACTTACACTACATGGCCAAAAGTATGTGGACACCTGCTAGTCAAACATCTCATTCCAAAATCATGGGCGTTAATATGGAGTTGGTCCCCCCCATTGCTGCTATAACAGCCTCCACACTTCTGGGAAGAGTTTCCACTAGATGTTGGAACATTGCTGCTATAACAGCCTCCACTCTTCTGGGAAGGCTTTCCACTAGATGTTGGAAACATTGCTGCTATAACAGCCTCCACACTTCTGGGAAGAGTTTCCACTAGATGTTGGAACATTGCTGCTATAACAGCCTCCACTCTTCTGGGAAGAGTTTCCACTAGTTGTTGGAACATTGCTGCTATAACAGCCTCCACTCCTCTGGGAAGAGTTTCCACTAGATGTTGGAACATTGCTGCTATAACAGCCTCCACTCTTCTGGGAAGAGTTTCCACTAGATGTTGGAACATTGCTGCTATAACAGCCTCCACTCTTCTGGGAAGAGTTTCCACTAGATGTTGGAACATTGCTGCTATAACAGCCTCCACTCTTCTGGGAAGAGTTTCCACTAGACGTTGGAACATTGCTGCTATAACAGCCTCCACTCGTCTGGGAAGAGTTTCCACTAGTTGTTGGAACATTGCTGCTATAACAGCCTCCACTCTTCTGGGAAGGCTTTCCACTAGTTGTTGGAACATTGCTGCTATAACAGCCTCCACTCCTCTGGGAAGGCTTTCCACTAGATGTTGGAACATTGCTGCTATAACAGCCTCCACTCTTCTGGGAAGAGTTTCCACTAGATGTTGGAACATTGTTGCTATAACAGCCTCCACTCTTCTGGGAAGAGTTTCCACTAGTTGTTGGAACATTGCTGCTATAACAGCCTCCACTCTTCTGGGAAGGCTTTCCACTAGATGTTGGAACATTGCTGCTATAACAGCCTCCACTCCTCTGGGAAGAGTTTCCACTAGATGTTGGAACATTGCTGCTATAACAGCCTCCACTCTTCTGGGAAGAGTTTCCACTAGATGTTGGAACATTGCTGCTATAACAGCCTCCACTCTTCTGGGAAGAGTTTCCACTAGATGTTGGAACATTGCTGCTATAACAGCCTCCACTCTTCTGGGAAGGCTTTCCACTAGATGTTGGAACATTGCTGCTATAACAGCCTCCACTCTTCTGGGAAGAGTTTCCACTAGATGTTGGAACATTGCTGCTATAACAGCCTCCACTCTTCTGGGAAGAGTTTCCACTAGATGTTGGAACATTGCTGCTATAACAGCCTCCACTCTTCTGGGAAGAGTTTCCACTAGTTGTTGGAACGTTGCTGCGGGGACTTTCTTCCATTCAGCCAACAAGAGCATTAGTGAGGTCGGGCACTGTGATTGGGTGATTAGGCCTGGCTCGCAGTCGGCGTTCCAATTCATCCCAAAAGTGTTTGATGGGGTTTAGGTCAGGGCTATACAGGCCAGTCAAGTTCTTCCACACTGATCTCGACAAACCATTTCTGTATGAATCTCGCTTTGTGCACGGGACGGGGCATTGTCATGCTGAAACAGGAAAGGGCACTGTGCATTGGGGCAGGTAGTGTTCTCCTGGCATCCTCAAAACCCAGATTGGTCCGTCGGACTGCCAGATGGTGAAGCGGGATTCATACCTCCATACCTCGTTTCCGCTGCTCCAGAGTCCAATGGCGTTGAGCTTTACACCACTGCAGCCGTCGCTTGGCATTGCTCATTCTGGGCTCGTGTGCTGCTGCTCTGCCATGGAAACCCATTTCATGAATCTCCTGACCAACAGTTTTGTGCTGATGTTGCTTCCAGCGGCAGTTTGGAACTCGGTAGAGAATGATGCAACCGAAGACAGACTTTTAAAAAATAAAAATAAATTATACACTCTACCCACTTCAGCTCTCGATGGTCCCTTTCTGTGAGCTTGTGTGGCCTACCACTGTTTTTCTCCTAGACGTTTCCACTTCACAATAACAGCACTTACAGTTGACCAGGGCAGCTCTAACAGGACAGCAATTTGACTAGCTTGACTTGTTGAAAAGGTGGCATCCTGTGACTGTGCCACTTTGAACGTCACTGAGCTCTTCAGTAAGGCCATTCTACTGCTAATGTTTGTCTATGGAGATTGCATGGCGGTGTGCTCAGTTTTCTACACCTGTCAGCAACGGGTGAGGTTGAAATAGCCGAATCTACTGATTTGAAGGGGTGTCCACATACTTTTGAATATATAGTGTATCTCCATGTCTGTGTTTAATATGCTCTCCTTCTGCTCTGTCTACAATATGAATCAGTAATCATCTCTCTAGAATCCTAGGGGGAGATTACAATGTGCTGGAACTGCTATCCTCCTTCCTCACCCAACCGTGACCAATCAGAATCCACCGCTGACAATTGACTTCCTGATAATGTCTCTGACCTTGGTTAGAATATTGGGTGGATTAAAGGAGATTATTTGTTCAAGTTGGGAGGAAGAAGAGAGAATTGGGGCAATGATGTTTTTGTTCTCAGTGGTTCACTGTCTGTGTGAAGGGAATATACAATGTGTTTGCCTAAAGACCGCATTCATTCTGATTCCACCCTGCTCTCTCACCATTCATTCTGATTCCACCCTGCTCTCTCACCATTCATTCTGATTCCACCCTGCTCTCTCACCATTCATTCTGATTCCACCCTGCTCTCTCACCATTCATTCTGATTCCACCCTGCTCTCTCACCATTCATTCTGATTCCACCCTGCTCTCTCACCATTCATTCTGATTCCACCCTGCTCTCTCACCATTCATTCTGATTCCACCCTGCTCTCTCACCATTCATTCTGATTCCACCCTGCTCTCTCACCATTCATTCTGATTCCACCCTGCTCTCTCACCATTCATTCTGATTCCACCCTGCTCTCTCACCATTCATTCTGATTCCACCCTGCTCTCTCACCATTCATTCTGATTCCACCCTGCTCTCTCACCATTCATTCTGATTCCACCCTGCTCTCTCACCATTCATTCTGATTCCACCCTGCTCTCTCACCATTCATTCTGATTCCACCCTGCTCTCTCACCATTCATTCTGATTCCACCCTGCTCTCTCACCATTCATTCTGATTCCACCCTGCTCTCTCACCATTCATTCTGATTCCACCCTGCTCTCTCACCATTCATTCTGATTCCACCCTGCTCTCTCACCATTCGTTCTGATTCCACCCTGCTCTCTCACCATTCGTTCTGATTCCACCCTGCTCTCTCACCATTCGTTCTGATTCCACCCTGCTCTCTCACCATTCGTTCTGATTCCACCCTGCTCTCTCACCATTCGTTCTGATTCCACCCTGCTCTCTCACCATTCGTTCTGATTCCACCCTGCTCTCTCACCATTCGTTCTGATTCCACCCTGCTCTCTCACCATTCGTTCTGATTCCACCCTGCTCTCTCACCATTCATTCTGATTCCACCCTGCTCTCTCACCATTCGTTCTGATTCCACCCTGCTCTCTCACCATTCGTTCTGATTCCACCCTGCTCTCTCACCATTCGTTCTGATTCCACCCTGCTCTCTCACCATTCGTTCTGATTCCACCCTGCTCTCTCACCATTCGTTCTGATTCCACCCTGCTCTCTCACCATTCGTTCTGATTCCACCCTGCTCTCTCACCATTCGTTCTGATTCCACCCTGCTCTCTCACCATTCGTTCTGATTCCACCCTGCTCTCTCACCATTCGTTCTGATTCCACCCTGCTCTCTCACCATTCGTTCTGATTCCACCCTGCTCTCTCACCATTCGTTCTGATTCCACCCTGCTCTCTCACCATTCGTTCTGATTCCACCCTGCTCTCTCACCATTCGTTCTGATTCCACCCTGCTCTCTCACCATTCGTTCTGATTCCACCCTGCTCTCTCACCATTCGTTCTGATTCCACCCTGCTCTCTCACCATTCGTTCTGATTCCACCCTGCTCTCTCACCATTCGTTCTGATTCCACCCTGCTCTCTCACCATTCGTTCTGATTCCACCCTGCTCTCTCACCATTCGTTCTGATTCCACCCTGCTCTCTCACCATTCGTTCTGATTCCACCCTGCTCTCTCACCATTCATTCTGATTCCACCCTGCTCTCTCACCATTCATTCTGATTCCACCCTGCTCTCTCACCATTCATTCTGATTCCACCCTGCTCTCTCACCATTCATTCTGATTCCACCCTGCTCTCTCACCATTCATTCTGATTCCACCCTGCTCTCTCACCATTCATTCTGATTCCACCCTGCTCTCTCACCATTCATTCTGATTCCACCCTGCTCCCTCACCATTCATTCTGATTCCACCCTGCTCTCTCACCATTCATTCTGATTCCACCCTGCTCTCTCACCATTCATTCTGATTCCACCCTGCTCTCTCACCATTCATTCTGATTCCACCCTGCTCTCTCACCATTCATTCTGATTCCACCCTGCTCTCTCACCATTCATTCTGATTCCACCCTGCTCTCTCACCATTCATTCTGATTCCACCCTGCTCTCTCACCATTCATTCTGATTCCACCCTGCTCTCTCACCATTCATTCTGATTCCACCCTGCTCTCTCACCATTCATTCTGATTCCACCCTGCTCTCTCACCATTCATTCTGATTCCACCCTGCTCTCTCACCATTCATTCTGATTCCACCCTGCTCTCTCACCATTCATTCTGATTCCACCCTGCTCTCTCACCATTCATTCTGATTCCACCCTGCTCTCTCACCATTCATTCTGATTCCATCCCTGCTCTCTCACCATTCATTCTGATTCCTCCCTGCTCTCTCACCATTCATTCTGATTCCTCCCTGCTCTCTCACCATTCATTCTGATTCCACCCTGCTCTCTCACCATTCATTCTGATTCCACCCTGCTCTCTCACCATTCATTCTGATTCCACCCTGCTCTCTCACCATTCATTCTGATTCCACCCTGCTCTCTCACCATTCATTCTGATTCCACCCTGCTCTCTCACCATTCATTCTGATTCCACCCTGCTCTCTCACCATTCATTCTGATTCCACCCTGCTCTCTCACCATTCATTCTGATTCCACCCTGCTCTCTCACCATTCATTCTGATTCCACCCTGCTCTCTCACCATTCATTCTGATTCCACCCTGCTCTCTCACCATTCATTCTGATTCCACCCTGCTCTCTCACCATTCATTCTGATTCCACCCTGCTCTCTCACCATTCATTCTGATTCCACCCTGCTCTCTCACCATTCATTCTGATTCCACCCTGCTCTCTCACCATTCATTCTGATTCCACCCTGCTCTCTCACCATTCATTCTGATTCCACCCTGCTCTCTCACCATTCATTCTGATTCCACCCTGCTCTCTCACCATTCATTCTGATTCCACCCTGCTCTCACCATTCATTCTGATTCCACCCTGCTCTCACCATTCATTCTGATTCCACCCTGCTCTCCCACCATTCATTCTGATTCCATCCCTGCTCTCTCACCATTCATTCTGATTCCTCCCTGCTCTCTCACCATTCATTCTGATTCCACCCTGCTTTCTCACCATTCATTCTGATTCCACCCTGCTCTCTCACCATTCATTCTGATTCCACCCTGCTCTCTCACCATTCATTCTGATTCCACCCTGCTCTCTCACCATTCATTCTGATTCCACCCTGCTCTCTCACCATTCATTCTGATTCCACCCTGCTCTCTCACCATTCATTCTGATTCCACCCTGCTCTCTCACCATTCATTCTGATTCCACCCTGCTCTCTCACCATTCATTCTGATTCCACCCTGCTCTCTCACCATTCATTCTGATTCCACCCTGCTCTCTCACCATTCATTCTGATTCCACCCTGCTCTCTCACCATTCATTTCATTCTTCCTCGATGTGTCTCTCTCTCGCTCTGTGTCTCTCCCCTCGCTCTGTGTCTCTCCCCCTCGCTCTGTGTCTCTCCCCCTCGCTCTGTGTGTCTCTCTCCCCCTCGCTCTGTGTGTCTCTCTCCCCCTCGCTCTGTGTGTCTCTCTCCCCCTCGCTCTGTTGGTCTCTCTCCCCCTCGCTCTGTGTGTCTCTCTCCCCCTCGCTCTGTGTGTCTCTCTCCCCCTCGCTCTGTGTGTCTCTCTCCCCCTCGCTCTGTGTGTCTCTCTCCCCCTCGCTCTGTGTGTCTCTCTCCCCCTCGCTCTGTGTGTCTCTCTCCCCCTCGCTCTGTGTGTCTCTCTCCCCCTCGCTCTGTGTGTCTCTCTCCCCCTCGCTCTGTGTGTCTCTCTCCCCCTCGCTCTGTGTGTCTCTCTCCCCCTCGCTCTGTGTCTCTCTCCCCCTCGCTCTGAGTGTGTCTCTCTCCCCCTCGCTCTGAGTGTGTCTCTCTCCCCCTCGCTCTGAGTGTGTCTCTCCCCCTCGCTCTGTGTGTGTCTCTCCCCCTCGCTCTGTGTGTGTCTCTCCCCCTCGCTCTATGTGTCTCCTCCATCCCTCTTTCTATTCCTTAAACATGATCAGTCCAGTTAGGCTGGCCAGGCCTGGTCTCTCAATGTGCTGTGATGTTGCGCTTTAGGTGATTAGACATTCAGCTGTTTTCAGGGTAATTCTGGGCCTCATTCTTACCACTTGGTTTCAGAATGGTCTTTCTTACCACTTGGTTTCAGAATGGTCTTTCTTACCACTTGGTTTCAGAATGGTCTTTCTTACCACTTGGTTTCAGAATGGCCTTTCTTACCACTTGGTTTCAGAATGGTCTTTCTTACCACTTGGTTTCAGAATGGTCTTTTTTACCACTTGGTTTCAGAATGGTCTTCCTTACCACTTGGTTTCAGAATGGTCTTTCTTACCACTTGGTTTCAGAATGGTCTTACCACTTGGTTTCAGAATGGTCTTTCTTACCACTTGGTTTCAGAATGGCCTTTCTTACCACTTGGTTTCAGAATGGCCTTTCTTACCACTTGGTTTCAGAATGGTCTTTCTTACCACTTGGTTTCAGAATGGTCTTTCTTACCACTGTCTCTCTGTTTCTTGTCTCTCCTCACAGAAAGTGTGCCCTTAGTGGCCAGACCAAAACCTGCAAGCACAGAATCAAGTTTGGTGATTCCAGCAACTATTACTACGTGTCTCCTTTCTGTCGTTATCGGGTGAGTTTTACCACGTCTACAGCACTCTCATTTATCAACCTGTAATCCTCTACGATGTCTACAGCACTCTCATTTATCAACCTGTAATCCCCTACGACGTCTACAGCACTCTCATTTATCAACCTGTAATCCCCTACGACGTCCACATCACTCTCATTTATCAACCTGTAATCCCCTACGACGTCTACAGCACTCTCATTTATCAACCTGTAATCCCCTACGACGTCCACAGCACTCTCATTTATCAACCTGTAATCCCCTACGACGTCCACATCACTCTCATTTATCAACCTGTAATCCCCTACGACGTCCACAGCACTCTCATTTATCAACCTGTAATCCCCTACGACATCCACAGCACTCTCATTTATCAACCTGTAATCCTCTACGATGTCTACAGCACTCTCATTTATCAACCTGTAATCCCCTACGACGTCCACAGCACTCTCATTTATCAACCTGTAATCCCCTACGACGTCCACAGCACTCTCATTTATCAACCTGTAATCCCCTACGACGTCTACAGCACTCTCATTTATCAACCTGTAATCCCCTACGACGTCCACAGCACTCTCATTTATCAACCTGTAATCCCCTACGACGTCCACAGCACTCTCATTTATCAACCTGTAATCCCCTACGACGTCCACAGCACTCTCATTTATCAACCTGTAATCCCCTACGACGTCTACAGCACTCTCATTTATCAACCTGTAATCCCCTACGACGTCCACAGCACTCTCATTTATCAACCTGTAATCCCCTACGACGTCCACAGCACTCTCATTTATCAACCTGTAATCCCCTACGACGTCTACAGCACTCTCATTTATCAACCTGTAATCCCCTACGACGTCTACAGCACTCTCATTTATCAACCTGTAATCCCCTACGACATCTACAGCACTCTCATTTATCAACCTGTAATCCCCTACGACGTCCACAGCACTCTCATTTATCAACCTGTAATCCCCTACGACGTCCACAGCACTCTCATTTATCAACCTGTAATCCTCTACGATGTCTACAGCACTCTCATTTATCAACCTGTAATCCCCTACGACGTCCACAGCACTCTCATTTATCAACCTGTAATCCCCTACGACGTCCACAGCACTCTCATTTATCAACCTGTAATCCCCTACGACGTCTACAGCACTCTCATTTATCAACCTGTAATCCCCTACGACGTCCACAGCACTCTCATTTATCAACCTGTAATCCCCTACGACGTCCACAGCACTCTCATTTATCAACCTGTAATCCCCTACGACGTCCACAGCACTCTCATTTATCAACCTGTAATCCCCTACGACGTCTACAGCACTCTCATTTATCAACCTGTAATCCCCTACGACATCTACAGCACTCTCATTTATCAACCTGTAATTCCCTACGACGTCCACAGCACTCTCATTTATCAACCTGTAATCCCCTACGACGTCTACAGCACTCTCATTTATCAACCTGTAATCCCCTACGACGTCTACAGCACTCTCATTTATCAACCTGTAATCCCCTACGACGTCTACAGCACTCTCATTTATCAACCTGTAATCCCCTACGACATCTACAGCACTCTCATTTATCAACCTGTAATTCCCTACGACGTCCACAGCACTCTCATTTATCAACCTGTAATCCCCTGCGACGTCTACAGCACTCTCATTTATCAACCTGTAATCCCCTACGACGTCTACAGCACTCTCATTTATCAACCTGTAATCCCCTACGACGTCTACAGCACTCTCATTTATCAACCTGTAATCCCCTACGACTTCGACAGCACTCTCGTTTATCAACCTGTAATCCCCTACGACGTCCACAGCACTCTCATTTATCAACCTGTAATCCCCTACGACGTCTACAGCACTCTCATTTATCAACCTGTAATCCCCTACGACTTCGACAGCACTCTCGTTTATCAACCTGTAATCCCCTACGACGTCCACAGCACTCTCATTTATCAACCTGTAATCCCCTTCGACGTCTACAGCACTCTCATTTATCAACCTGTAATCCCCTACGACGTCTACAGCACTCTGTTTATCAACCTGTAATCCCCTACGACGTCCACAGCATTCTGTTTATCAACGTCTAATTCCCTGCATAAGAAAAGGATTCATGTCCACCATCTAATGATTGACCAGTCTAGACATTTAACCTTGATCTCTCCCTCTCTCTCCAGATCACGTCAGTTTGTAACTTCTTTACCTACATCCGCTACATCCACCAAGGGCTGGTCAAGCTGCAGGACGGTGAGATCAGCCAGCAGTGCATTTCCTGTACCGCTGCAGCCATGTTGTTTTTGCCTACAGTCACATGTGAATACACTTTGTCTTTAGTGGTTTTAGCTAATGTGAAGCTTTGGATGGAGCCATGGATGGACGTGCTATCAGGAAACCACAGTACAAGGCCACATGCATATGAATAAGTCATGTAGAGTAGTGTGTCTTATGGACCTAGTGGTGCTGTAGATCGGGCTAACTCAGCAGCTATCTGACATGGTGGAATCCTATTAGCATAGAAATGGAATACCTAGAATGGGAATTCCCATTCACCTCAACATTCTGATTCTATTTCTATGTCCATTACCGTAGAGGGTGGAGGCTCATCAGTCACACAGCTCATTTAGAGAAGTCTCCTCAAGGTTAACGACTAGCACAAGAACGCCATTGTTTTTCAATAGAGGAGACGAGTTCGGAGCCAAGTGATGATGTTTGTAACGTAGCCACGGAATGGCTGTTCTAGCATTTTGTTGTTTATAGAATTCACACAATCTTCAACAGTAGCCGAACTGGCAGTCTTTAGTCTCCAGTTGTCATGCTGACTATGTCCCTACAGTATAGTCAGAATGTGTTATAATGTCCCTACAGTATAGTCAGGATGTGTTATAATGTGGTATAATGTCCCTACAGTATAGTCAATGTGTTATAATGTCCCTACAGTATAGTCAGAATGTGTTATAATGTCCCTACAGTATAGTCAGGATGTGTTATAATGTCCCTACAGTATAGTCAGGATGTGTTGTAATGTTTATTCTCTCTTCTGTCCAATCCTCCTTTCCTCCCTCCATCTCTTTTCCTGTTCTATATCTCCTTTCCTGTTCTATATCTCCTTTCCTGTTCTCCATCTCTTTTCCTGTTCTCTATCTCCTTTCCTTCCTCCATCTCCTTTCCTTCCTCCATCTCCTTTCCTGTTCTCCATCTCCGTTCCTGTTCTCCATCTCCTTTCCTCCATCTCCGTTCCTGTTCTCCATCTCCTTTCCTCCATCTCCGTTCCTGTTCTCCATCTCCTTTCCTCCATCTCCGTTCCTGTTCTCCATCTCCTTTCCTCCATCTCCGTTCCTGTTCTCCATCTCCTTTCCTCCATCTCCTTTCCTGTTCTCCATCTCCGTTCCTGTTCTCCATCTCCTTTCCTCCATCTCCGTTCCTGTTCTCCATCTCCTTTCCTCCATCTCCGTTCCTGTTCTCCATCTCCTTTCCTCCATCTCCGTTCCTGTTCTCCATCTCCTTTCCTCCATCTCCTTTCCTGTTCTCCATCTCCGTTCCTGTTCTCCATCTCCTTTCCTCCATCTCCGTTCCTGTTCTCCATCTCCTTTCCTCCATCTCCTTTCCTGTTCTCCATCTCCTTTCCTCCATCTCCGTTCCTGTTCTCCATCTCCTTTCCTCCATCTCCTTTCCTGTTCTCCATCTCCGTTCCTGTTCTCTAGCAGAACAGATGTTCTGGGAAGTGATGCAGTTGAGGAAAGAGATGAGTTTTGCTAAGCTGGGCTACTACAAGGAGGAACTGTGACCAACCAATCACGATACAGAACAGAGGGATGCGTGTCTGAATCTCAACCTATCATCAGATGCACTCCCGTGACGGACAGAATAGCTCTCCAATCATCCTACCCTCCTGGCTCTCAGAAGGAAGAAGGACCGCCCCCAACGCTCCTCATCGCTACCCCTTCCAATCTCTCATCCAATCACGTGTCATTTCAGGAGAGTCCTCCCATCCTCTGTCTTCAATACCTACAAGTATATGACTTAAAATGCATGCCCCTTACATCCTGACTGGTCTACCAATAACAGTGAGTAGTTATTCAGGATGTAAGGGGATTGGTAGTTGACTGACTGATCTACCAATAACAGTGAGTAGTTAATCAGGAAGGGGATTGGTAGTTCAGACTGACTGATCTACCAATAACAGTGAGTAGTTAATCAGGAAGGGGATTGGTAGTTCAGACTGACTGATCTACTGATAACAGTGAGTAGTTATTCAGGAAGGGGATTGGTAGTTCAGACTGACTGATCTACCAATAACAGTGAGTAGTTAATCAGGAAGGGGATTGGTAGTTCAGACTGACTGATCTACTGATAACAGTGAGTAGTTATTCAGGAAGGGGATTGGTAGTTCAGACTGACTGATCTACCAATAACAGTGAGTAGTTAATCAGGAAGGGGATTGGTAGTTCAGACTGACTGATCTACTGATAACAGTGAGTAGTTATTCAGGAAGGGGATTGGTAGTTCAGACTGACTGATCTACCAATAACAGTGAGTAGTTATTCAGGAAGGGGATTGGTAGTTCAGACTGACTGATCTACCAATAACAGTGAGTAGTTATTCAGGAAGGGGATTGGTAGTTCAGACTGACTGATCTACCAATAACAGTGAGTAGTTATTCAGGAAGGGGATTGGTAGTTCAGACTGACTGATCTACCAATAACAGTGAATAGTTCATCAGGAAGGGGATTGGTAGTTCAGTCAGTCTGTCTGGAACATGACCATTGCTTGTCATTCTGATTGGTCTGCTAGAATGCATATTGGAACAGAGAGGAAGTGCCCTAAACCCAAAATGGCACCCTGTTCACTGTAGTGCACGACTTGTGGCCCCTATGAGCCCTGGTCAAAAGTGGTGCACTAAATATGGAATAGGGTGCCATTTGGGACACAAGACAAGTGTAAATCGAGGCGCTCCGTCCATCCAGCCATCTGTGGTTATTCTATCCATCCATCTCCAGTCCGTATTTAAAACCAGAGGACCGTAACTATGGTGACGACCACGCTGCTGTATGTAACTTGACTCCGTTATTACATGTAAGAAACGCTGAATGAGCTCATCTGTCCACACTACAAGGCTGAGTCACAAATGGCACCCTATTCCCTATATAGTTAACTACTGTAGTGGTGCAGTATGCACAGCAGGGGTTCCCAAACGTTGTTTCATTATTTTTTTTTATTGAGATTGCCTTTGTTTAAATACAACACCAGCTTCATTTTGTTTCATTTGAGGGACCTAGGAAAATGACTTATTTTAGGTAGGCAAATTATTTATTTTATTTTGTGTTTTTTATTTAACCTTTTATTTAACCTTTTATTTAACTAGGCAAGTCAGTTAAGAACAAATTCTCATTTACAATGACGGCCTACCAAGGCCAAACCCCCTAACCCTGACGACGCGGGGCCAATTGTGCTCCACCCTATGGGACTCCCAATCACGTCTGGTTGCGATACAGCCTGGATACGAACCATGGTCTGTAGTGACTCCTCTAGCACTGAGATGCAGTGCCTTAAACAGCTGCGCCACTCAGGAGCCCCCATGATGATGATAATAACAATAATAATATAAATAAATAGTCTAGACCTGATTTCCCCAAATGTTTTATTACGATCATTTATATGAACCTTCAATTTAATTATGCAAATTCCATTTTACAGGAAGTGATTCGATCAATTGATAGCGACAGAGTCACACATTGTATAAGATTACTCCGCAAGCGAAGTCCAATTTCTTTTGAAGGTCGTAAGCTTCTCAATGTCATAGAGACAAAGTAAATACATTTCCCATGTGCATCAGAGTCGCGTCTTCCTCTTTGTCATTTTACTACTTGTTTCTAGCCTAATGCATTGCGGAGTGACGCTTCGTTTTAGATCAGACGGTCCCGTGCCCTCCCGTGACACTTCGACGCCCCGTATGTTTGGGACCCGGGATGTAGAGAATAGGTGCCATTTGGGAGCAGAACATGTGGAGGAGGATTCTGACGAGTTCTGTCCAATACAAGGACTTTAGAAGAATCTGTACAAATGTTTTGAAGGTTTTAGAAAACACATTGATGATGATGATGATGATGAAGAACATTCTCTCTGGCTTTTTAGTTCTTTACCAACCCTTTAGTTAGAAGTATGTAGCTGTGTCGGGGTGTGTGTGTGTGTGTGTGTACGTGTGGTGTGTGTGTGGTCTGTGAACGTTCCAATCTATATACCTTTTCCTGGTTTTCCATCCTTCCATCCCTCCATGTCCTCTGTTAACATTCCAACTCCAAGCTTTCCTCAATTTATTTTAGTGCCTTTCTGGAACACACTGAATTAAAAATGGTTTACCTCTGGAACCAACGTGTCTGTTTGTGAACTTGAAATCTGTTGTCCCAAACACACTCAGTCAGTGTAGATATGATGACACACTAAGGGTAAAATTGTCAGGACACAATTATACTGCATAAAAATAGATATGTACATTGTTCAGTACATTCTGCACGTTGCCCATGCGTTGTCTTATAAAAGTAGGGCAACTTATCTTCCTGTTAATGGTTCTCCTTCCTGCCACGTCTCTGGGCTTTCCACAGGATTGTAAATCTTGGTGAAATTACGTCCTTTTTATACAGTAGTATGTTACTGTATAATGTTACTGTTTCAATATGTTTGCAATTCTACTGCATTTAAAAATGTCAATTTGTTGTCGTCTTTCACAATCACAGAGTTCATCAGTATAGATTCAACACTCCTATATCTCCTCCCACCAGCCTCCTCTGTAGTATAGATTCAACACTCTTATATCTCCTCCCACCAGCCTCCTCTGTAGTATAGATTCAACACTCTTATATCTCCTCCCACCAGCCTCCTCTGCAGTATAGATTCAACACTCCTATATCTCCTCCCACCAGCCTCCTCTGTAGTATAGATTCAACACTCTTATATCTCCTCCCACCAGCCTCCTCTGCAGTATAGATTCAACACTCTTATATCTCCTCCCACCAGCCTCCTCTGTAGTATAGATTCAACACTCTTATATCTCCTCCCACCAGCCTCCTCTGCAGTATAGATTCAACACTCCTATATCTCCTCCCACCAGCCTCCTCTTTAGTATAGATTCAACGCTCCTATATCTCCTCCCACCAGCCTCCTCTGCAGTATAGATTCAACACTCCTATATCTCCTCCCACCAGCCTCCTCTGCAGTATAGATTCAACACTCCTATATCTCCTCCCACCAGCCTCCTCTGCAGTATAGATTCAACACTCCTATATCTCCTCCCACCAGCCTCCTCTGTAGTATAGATTCAACGCTCCTATATCTCCTCCCACCAGCCTCCTCTGCAGTATAGATTCAACACTATAAACTTTATTGTCTTGGACTGAACACAATTATACTGCATATAAAATACTTCCTGGTTCAATACCCATGTTGTGCGTCCCAAACGGTACCCTATTCCCTATATAGTGCACTACTTTAGACCAGAGCCCTATTCCCTATATAGTGCACTACTTTAGACCAGGGCCCTATTCCCTATATAGTGCACTACTTTAGACCAGAGCCCTATTCCCTATATAGTGCACTACTTTAGACCAGGGCCCTATTCCCTATATAGTGCACTACTTTAGACCAGAGCCCTATTCCCTATATAGTGCACTACTTTAGACCAGAGCCCTATTCCCTATATAGTGCACTACTTTAGACCAGAGCCCTATTCCCTATATAGTGCACTACTTTAGACCAGAGCCCTATTCCCTATATAGTGCACTACTTTAGACCAGAGCCCTATTCCCTATATAGTGCACTACTTTAGAACAGAGCCCTATTCCCTATATAGTGCACTACTTTAGACCAGAGCCCTATTCCCTATATAGTGCACTACTTTAGACCAGAGCCCTATTCCCTATATAGTGCACTACTTTAGACCAGAGCCCTATTCCCTATATAGTGCACTACTTTAGACCAGAGCCCTATTCCCTATATAGTGCACTACTGTAGACCAGAGCCCTATTCCCTATATAGTGCACTACTTTAGACCAGAGCCCTATTCCCTATATAGTGCACTACTTTAGACCAGAGCCCTATTCCCTATATAGTGCACTACTTTAGACCAGAGCCCTATTCCCTATATAGTACACTACTTTAGACCAGAGCCCTATTCCCTATATAGTACACTACTTTAGACCAGAGCCCTATTCCCTATATAGTGCACTACTTTAGACCAGAGCCCTATTCCCTATATAGTTCACTACTTTAGACCAGAGCCCTATTCCCTATATAGTGCACTACTTTAGACCAGAGCCCTATTCCCTATATAGTTCACTACTTTAGACCAGAGCCCTATTCCCTATATAGTGCACTACTTTAGACCAGAGCCCTATTCCCTATATAGTGCACTACTTTAGACCAGAGCCCTATTCCCTATATAGTGCACTACTTTAGACCAGAGCCCTATTCCCTATATAGTTCACTACTTTAGACCAGAGCCCTATTCCCTATATAGTGCACTACTTTAGACCAGAGCCCTATTCCCTATATAGTGCACTACTTTAGACCAGAGCCCTATTCCCTATATAGTGCACTACTTTAGACCAGAGCCCTATTCCCTATATAGTGCACTACTTTAGACCAGAGCCCTATTCCCTATATAGTACACTACTTTAGACCAGAGCCCTATTCCCTATATAGTGCACTACTTTAGACCCGAGCCCTATTCCCTATATAGTGCACTACTTTAGACCCGAGCCCTATTCCCTATATAGTGCACTACTTTAGACCAGAGCCCTATTCCCTATATAGTGCACTACTTTAGACCAGAGGCCTATTCCCTATATAGTGCACTACTTTAGACCCGAGCCCTATTCCCTATATAGTGCACTACTTTAGACCAGAGCCCTATTCCCTATATAGTGCACTACTGTAGACCAGAGCCCTATTCCCTATATAGTGCACTACTTTAGACCAGAGCCCTATTCCCTATATAGTGCACTACTTTAGACCAGAGCCCTATTCCCTATATAGTGCACTACTTTAGACCAGAGCCCTATTCCCTATATAGTACACTACTTTAGACCAGAGCCCTATTCCCTATATAGTGCACTACTTTAGACCAGAGCCCTATTCCCTATATAGTTCACTACTTTAGACCAGAGCCCTATTCCCTATATAGTGCACTACTTTAGACCCGAGCCCTATTCCCTATATAGTGCACTACTTTAGACCCGAGCCCTATTCCCTATATAGTGCACTACTTTAGACCCGAGCCCTATTCCCTATATAGTGCACTACTTTAGACCCGAGCCCTATTCCCTATATAGTGCACTACTTTAGACCCGAGCCCTATTCCCTATATAGTGCACTACTTTAGACCAGAGCCCTATTCCCTATATAGTGCACTACTTTAGACCAGAGCCCTATTCCCTATATAGTACACTACTTTAGACCAGGGCCCTATTCCCTATATAGTGCACTACTTTAGACCAGGGCCCTATTCCCTATATAGTGCACTACTTTAGACCAGAGCCCTATTCCCTATATAGTGCACTACTTTAGACCAGAGCCCTATTCCCTATATAGTGCACTACTTTAGACCAGAGCCCTATTCCCTATATAGTGCACTACTTTAGACCAGAGCCCTATTCCCTATATAGTTCACTACTTTAGACCAGAGCCCTATTCCCTATATAGTGCACTACTTTAGACCAGAGCCCTATTCCCTATATAGTTCACTACTTTAGACCAGAGCCCTATTCCCTATATAGTGCACTACTTTAGACCAGAGCCCTATTCCCTATATAGTGCACTACTTTAGACCAGAGCCCTATTCCCTATATAGTGCACTACTTTAGACCAGAGCCCTATTCCCTATATAGTGCACTACTTTAGACCAGAGCCCTATTCCCTATATAGTACACTACTTTAGACCAGAGCCCTATTCCCTATATAGTGCACTACTTTAGACCAGAGCCCTATTCCCTATATAGTGCACTACTTTAGACCCGAGCCCTATTCCCTATATAGTGCACTACTTTAGACCCGAGCCCTATTCCCTATATAGTGCACTACTTTAGACCCGAGCCCTATTCCCTATATAGTGCACTACTTTAGACCAGAGCCCTATTCCCTATATAGTGCAATACTTTAGACCCGAGCCCTATTCCCTATATAGTGCACTACTTTAGACCCGAGCCCTATTCCCTATATAGTGCACTACTTTAGACCCGAGCCCTATTCCCTATATAGTGCACTACTTTAGACCCGAGCCCTATTCCCTATATAGTGCACTACTTTAGACCAGAGCCCTATTCCCTATATAGTACACTACTTTAGACCAGGGCCCTATTCCCTATATAGTGCACTACTTTAGACCAGAGCCCTATTCCCTATATAGTGCACTACTTTAGACCAGAGCCCTATTCCCTATATAGTACACTACTTTAGACCAGGGCCCTATTCCCTATATAGTACACTACTTTAGACCAGGGCCCTATTCCATATGTAGTGCACTACTTTAGACCAGAGCCCTATTCCCTATATAGTACACTACTTTTGACTAGGGTACATACATGTAGGGCTCTGGTCAACAGTAGTGCACTCTATAGGGCATAGGGCGCTGGTCAACAGTAGTGCACTACATATGGAATAGGGCCTTACTGCACTGTAGTACCCACTCGTGTGCTCTTTAGCAGTAACGCCAAGGTCTCATCATGAGTCTTCTCATGTACCCCCTGTGGATAGGCCAAGTTCCCCCTAGGAATCCTAGTAGCCCTGGATGGGAACCACTGGTCTAGGGAATAGGAACCACTAGTTTAGGGAATAGGAACCACTGGTCTAGGGAAGAGGAACCACTGGTCTAGGGAATAGGAACCACTGGTCTAGGGAATAGGAACCACTGGTCTAGGGAATAGGAACCACTGGTCTAGGGAATAGGAACCACTGGTCTAGGGAATAGGAACCACTGGTCTAGGGAATAGACAGTCTTGAAGAGGACACGACAAAGCCTATTCCCCCTCAGGAAACTAAAAAGATTTGGTATGGGTCCTCAGATCTTCAAGGTTCTACAGCTGCAACATCAAGAGCATCCTGACTGGTTGCATAATTGCCTGGTACGGCAACTGCTCGGCCTCCGACCGCAAGGCACTAGTGAGTGTAGTGCGTACGGCCCAGTACATCACTGGGGCTAAGCTGCCTGCCATCCAGGACCTCTATAATAGGCGGTGTCAGAGGAAGGCCCTAAAAATTGTCAAAGACCCCAGCCACCCCAGTCATAGACTGTTCTCTCTACTATCGCATGGCAAGTGGTACCGGAGTGCCAAGTCTAGGACAAAAAGGCTTCTCAACAGCTTTTACCCCCAAGCCATATGACTCCTGAACATGGATCAAATGCCTACCCAGACTATTTGCATTGTGCCCACCCACCAACCCCTCTTTTACGCTGCTGCTACTCTCTATCATCAACTCAGCAAAAGAAACGTCCTCTGGCTGGTGACATTGTCATGTCAACTGTGTTTACTTTCAGCAAACTTAGCATGTGTAAATATTTGTATGAACATAAGATTCAACTGAGACATAAACTGAACAAGTTCAACAGACATGTGACTAACAGAAATGGAATAATGTCCCTGAACAAAGGGGAGGGGGGGGGGGGGGGGGGGGTTAAAATCAAAAGTAACAGTAAGTATCTGGTGTGGCCACCAGCTGCATTAAGTACTGCAGTGCATCTCCTCCTCGTGGACTGCACCAGATTTGCCAGTTCTTGTTGTGAGATGTTACCCCACTCTTCCACCAAGGCACCTGCAAGTTCCCGGACATTTTTGCGGCGTATGGGCCTAGCCCTCACCCTCCGATACAATAGGTGACAGGAGTGCTCAATGGGATTGAGATCTGGGCTCTTCGCTGGCCATGGCAGAACACTGACATTCCTGTCTTGCAGGAAATCACGCACAGAGCGAGCAGTATGGCTGGTGGCATTGTCATGTAAGGATGAGCCTGCAGGAAGGGTACCACATGAGGGAGGAGGATGTCTTCCCTGTAACGCACAGCTTTGAGATTGCCTGCAATGACAACAAGCTCAGTCCGATGGTGCTGTGACACACCGCCCCAGACCATGACGGACCCTCTACCTCCAAATCAATCAGCCTCCAGAGTACAGGCCTCGGTGTAATGCTCATTCCTTCAACGATAAACGCGAATCCGACCATCTCCCCTGGTGAGACAAAACCGTGACTCGTCAGTGAAGAGCACTTTTTGGCAGTCCTGTCTGGTCCAGCGACGATGGGTTTGTGCCTATAGGCGACGTTGTTGCCGGTGATATCTGGTGAGGACCTGCCTGACAACAGGCTTACAAGGCCTCGGTCCAGCCTCTCTCAGCCTATAGCAGAGAGCCTGAGCAGTGATGGAGGGATTGTACGTTCCTCAATTAGCCCGACTAACTGGTGCCTGTACATAGCCTCGCTACTGTTATAGCCTCTCTACTGTATATACAGTGCCTTGCGAAAGTATTCGGCCCCCTTGAACTTTGCGACCTTTTGCCACATTTCAGGCTTCAAACATAAAGATATAAAACTGTATTTTTTTGAAGAATCAACAACAAGTGGGACACAATCATGAAGTGGAACGACATTTATTGGATATCTCAAACTGAAAAATTGGGTGTGCAAAATTATTCAGCCCCCTTACTTTCAGTGAGCATTTCACTGTAAGGTCTACATTGTATTCGGAGCACGTGACACAAGCACTTTGATTTGGCAGATCAGCTGGAGCTCCTACTTCTCCTGTGGAACACTTGCTGTACAGATGTAGGATCTTAATTTGAGCCAGTTTGTTACAGCTGCAAAATGATCCTGCAGCATCAGGAAAAGAGAATTATTGTATGGATTATATTTAATGGACGTTTTTGTAGGGGTTGATACATTCTCAGTTAGGGCAAATCAAGTCTTGACATTTCAACGTGTAAATTACACACTTAGAAGCCTTTTTCAAATGAAAATACACTACAAGTTTGCTTTGCAAGAAAATTCTCAGGAACAAAAAATTGATCAAAATGAAGATCCTACATTTGTAGTATATTGCAACATCAAAGTAATGGCAAGATTTATGTTGTCTCGACTAACAATTATAAGCTCTTATCTACTCATGTAGAAAGATAAAGAGAAAATCCGTATAGATACACAAAATAGCACATCTGCCATTTTGGAATATCAAAATACCTGATATCAGAAGAAACGCATCAAACGGCACACCTTTCCAGGTAGAGAGGACCTTTAGTGCATTCTGGGTCATGGATAGACACTGTACTGTATATCTGGAAGGACTGTACTGTATATCTGAAAGGACAGTGCTGTATATCTGTATGGAGAGTACTGTATATCTGTAATGACACTGTACTGTATATCTGTATGGACAGTACTGTATATCTGTATGGAGAGTACTGTATATCTGTATGGACAGTACTGTATATCTGTATGGACAGTACTGTATATCTGTATGGAGAGTACTGTATATCTGTGTGGACTGTACTGTATATCTGTATGGACTGTACTGTATGGACTGTACTGTATATCTGTATGGACTGTACTGTATATCTGTAATGACAGTGTTCTATTTGCAGAGTGTCTAAGCCAGAGATAAGACTGCTTTTTAGTGTACTACCCTCTGTGTCACCTTGTAATGAATACCTGCTTTATGGTCCAGGGCAAGGACACCTGGCACACAAAGGCAGAACGCCTGCGCAGGGTATGTGAATGGTTTTTACCTTTCAGACCAGAGAACAAAGTACACAGGAGAGACACCTGTGACATACATTATTTTGGATACACAATTCTGGGAATATTATTGTCAACGCCAAAGGGCCTAAATCTACCGAAACAACTACCTGGGTGGGTGAACAAACGTGGAGTAACTGGGCTCTGAGGATTTAATGGATACTGTTTGCCAAATGGATTGTACCTGAGAGACGTAAACTGAAGTCGGAGAGAAGGTTGTCAACGGAACTACCAGCCAGGACTCCATTTTGGAGAAACGGTAAGGTTCACATTCAGCCTTTCCTTTCTCTACTGACTGTAGAGACGGAAAACCATTAGCTTCCTTCTAAAAGTCAGTGGAGACGGAAAACCATTAGCTTCCTTCTAACAGTCAGTAGAGACGGAAAACCATTAGCTTCCTTCTAACAGTCAGTAGAGACGGAAAACTATTAGCTTCCTTCTAAAAGTCAGTAGAGACGGAAAACCATTAGCTTCCTTCTAAAAGTCAGTAGAGAAGGGAAACCAATAGCTTCCTTCTAACAGTCAGTAGAGAAGAGAAACCATTAGCTTCCTTCTAACAGTCAGTAGAGACGGAAAACCATTAGCTTCCTTCTAACAGTCAGTAGAGACGGAAAACCATTAGCTTCCTTCTAAAAGTCAGTAGAGAAGGGAAACCAATAGCTTCCTTCTAACAGTCAGTAGAGACGGAAAACCATTAGCTTCCTTCTAACGGTCAGTAGAGACGGAAAACCATTAGCTTCCTTCTAACAGTCAGTAGAGAAGAGAAACCATTAGCTTCCTTCTAACAGTCAGTAGAGAAGGGAAACCATTAGCTTCCTTCTAACAGTCAGTAGAGACAGAAAACCATTAGCTTCCTTCTAACAGTCAGTAGAGACGGAAAACCATTAGCTTCCTTCTAACAGTCAGTAGAGACGGAAAACCATTAGCTTCCTTCTAACAGTCAGTAGAGGGAAAACCATTAGCTTCCTTCTAACAGTCAGTAGAGAAGGGAAACCAATAGCTTCCTTCTAACAGTCAGTAGAGAAGAGAAACCATTAGCTTCCTTCTAACAGTCAGTAGAGACAGAAAACCATTAGCTTCCTTCTAACAGTCAGTAGAGACGGAAAACCATTAGCTTCCTTCTAACAGTCAGTAGAGACGGAAAACCATTAGCTTCCTTCTAACAGTCAGTAGAGGGAAAACCATTAGCTTCCTTCTAACAGTCAGTAGAGACGGAAAACCATTAGCTTCCTTCTAAAAGTCAGTAGAGAAGGGAAACCAATAGCTTCCTTCTAACAGTCAGTAGAGACGGAAAACCATTAGCTTCCTTCTAACGGTCAGTAGAGACGGAAAACCATTAGCTTCCTTCTAACAGTCAGTAGAGAAGAGAAACCATTAGCTTCCTTCTAACAGTCAGTAGAGAAGGGAAACCATTAGCTTCCTTCTAACAGTCAGTAGAGACAGAAAACCATTAGCTTCCTTCTAACAGTCAGTAGAGACGGAAAACCATTAGCTTCCTTCTAACAGTCAGTAGAGACGGAAAACCATTAGCTTCCTTCTAACAGTCAGTAGAGGGAAAACCATTAGCTTCCTTCTAACAGTCAGTAGAGAAGAGAAACCATTAGCTTCCTTCTAACAGTCAGTAGAGACGGAAAACCATTAGCTTCCTTCTAACAGTCAGTAGACAGAAAACCATTAGCTTCCTTCTAACAGTCAGTAGAGAAGAGAAACCATTAGCTTCCTTCTAACAGTCAGTAGAGATGGAAAACCATTAGCTTCCTTCTAACAGTCAGTAGAGAAGAGAAACCATTAGCTTCCTTCTAACAGTCAGTAGACAGAAAACCATTAGCTTCCTTCTAACAGTCAGTAGAGACGGAAAACCATTAGCTTCCTTCTAACAGTCAGTAGAGAAGAGAAACCATTAGCTTCCTTCTAACAGTCAGTAGAGAAGAGAAACCATTAGCTTCCTTCTAACAGTCAGTAGAGAAGAGAAACCATTAGCTTCCTTCTAACAGTCAGTAGACAGAAAACCATTAGCTTCCTTCTAACAGTCAGTAGAGACGGAAAACCATTAGCTTCCTTCTAACTGTCAGTAGAGACTGAAAACCATTAGCTTCCTTCTTAAGGTCAGTAGAGAAGAGAAACCATTAGCTTCCTTCTAACAGTCAGTAGAGACGGAAAACCATTAGCTTCCTTCTAACAGTCAGTAGAGACGGACAACCATTAGCTTCCTTCTAACTGTCAGTAGAGACGGAAAACCATTAGCTTCCTTCTAACAGTCAGTAGAGACGGAAAACCATTAGCTTCCTTCTAACTGTCAGTAGAGACTGAAAACCATTAGCTTCCTTCTTAAGGTCAGTAGAGAAGAGAAACCATTAGCTTCCTTCTAACAGTCAGTAGAGACGGAAAACCATTAGCTTCCTTCTAACAGTCAGTAGAGACGGACAACCATTAGCTTCCTTCTAACTGTCAGTAGAGACGGAAAACCATTAGCTTCCTTCTAACAGTCAGTAGAGACGGAAAACAATTAGCTTCCTTCTTACAGTCAGTAGAGATGGAAAACCATTAGCTTCCTTCTAACAGTCAGTAGAGACGGAAAACAATTAGCTTCCTTCTAACAGTCAGTAGAGACAGAAAACCATTAGCTTCCTTCTAACTGTCAGTAGACGGAAAATCATTAGCTTCCTTCTAACAGTCAGTAGAGACAGAAAACCATTAGCTTCCTTCTAACAGTCAGTAGAGACAGAAAACCATTAGCTTCCTTCTAACAGTCTAGATGGAAGCTAATGGTTTTCCATCTCTACTGACTGTTAGAAGGAAGCTAATGATTTTCCGTCTACTGACAGTTAGAAGGAAGCTAATGGTTTTCTGTTTCTACTGACTGTTAGAAGGAAGCTAATTGTTTTCCGTCTCTACTGACTGTTAGAAGGAAGCTAATGGTTTTCCATCTCTACTGACTGTAAGAAGGAAGCTAATTGTTTTCCGTCTCTACTGACTGTAAGAAGGAAGCTAATTGTTTTCCGTCTCTACTGACTGTTAGAAGGAAGCTAATGGTTTTTAGTATTTACAACACTCCCATTTGACTACTGTCTCTCAGCTTTGTTCAGGATATTTTAGTCAAAGCTCTGTGTTTGTAAATCTTTAAGATTTATATTTCCTGTTTTTTTTTGTTTTGTCTTTTTAAAAGGCCACTTGAATTGTTAGTGGTACAGAAGCATCCAGATCTTTATCTGGGACTGACTGATATGTTTTTTTTACCAAATAATTTTGAACATCCTTCTTCATTATCATAAGGCTGACCGTTTCTCATAATGTATCGGCTGACTTTAGTGTGTCATAAATTCATAGAACAAAACTGACAATGTTATAAAGTCAATATCTAGGAGAAAATAGCCTCGTTGTTCACAGCAGTTTAGTCACTGTATCTTTGTCCCAAATGACAGACTATTCCCAAAATAGTCCCTATGGGCCCTAGTCTAAAGCTGTGTACTACAAAGGGAACAGGGTGCCATTTGGGATGCATGGTGTATATTATTACAGAAAGCCTCTCGTGTGTAAAGCCAAAGCAATTACACATTTCCCTAAATGAGCTGAGCTGAGAGGGACTAACTGTCCGTATCCCCTGGTAACAGACCAGCCAAATCAATTACACATTCCCTAAATGAGCTGAGAGAGACTAGAGACAATAGTAATGATGATGATTAATCATGGATTAGCTATAATGTACAGTATATTACACACACACACACACACACACCCTGTCAGCAAGCAGGCAATACTTATTATTAATTATTATTACACCATATATAACGCCATAACAGCAGTCAGGAACGTTATGAAGTGTGAAGAGTCAGTGGTTTTCTTTAGTAAAGCTTGAGTGCGTCGGCTGCTTGCAGAGAGAGAGAGAGACTACTACAGTTGAACTGATCCTCAGTGAAAAACACTGAGGCCAACGGAAGACGGATGGACCGTTTGCTCAATAGAGAAAGGCTCTTCCTGGAAGAGCAGGAAGACAGATGGACCGTTTGCTCAATAGAGAAAGGCTCTTCCTGGAAGAGCAGGAAGACGGATGGACCGTTTGCTCAATAGAGAAAGGCCTTCCTGGAAGAGCAGGAAGACATGTGGACCGTTTGGTCAATAGAGAAAGGCTCTTCCTGGAAGAGCAGGAAGACAGATGGACCGTTTGCTCAATAGAGAAAGGCTCTTCCTGGAAGAGTAACACAAAGTGAAGAGCAGGAAGACGGGCTCTTGTTATGAAGCACAAACAAGTCTGACCTGTCTAAACGTGTCTTACTCCTGAACACCTGGAGTCCAAATACAGAAGTCGTCTTCCCAGTTTACACACAATTTACTCCATGTCAGGTGAAGAACAGCTTTATGAAACTGTTACCAGGGGATACGGACAGTTAGTTTACTCCATGTCAGGTGTAGAACAGCTTTATGAAACTGTTACCAGGGGATACGGACAGTTAGTTTACTCCATGTCAGGTGTAGAACAGCTTTATGAAACTGTTACCAGGGGATACGGACAGTTAGTTTACTCCATGTCAGGTGTAGAACAGCTTTATGAAACTGTTACCAGGGGATACGGACAGTTAGTTTACTCCATGTCAGGTGTAGAACAGCTTTATGAAACTGTTACCAGGGGATACGGACAGTTCGTTTACTCCATGTCAGGTGAAGAGCAGCTTTATGAAACTGTTACCAGGGGATACGGACAGTTAGTTTACTCCATGTCAGGTGTAGAGCAGCTTTATGAAACTGTTACCAGGGGATACGGACAGTTAGTTTACTCCATGTCAGGTGTAGAACAGCTTTATGAAACTGTTACCAGGGGATACGGACAGTTAGTTTACTCCATGTCAGGTGTAGAACAGCTTTATGAAACTGTTACCGGGGATACGGACAGTTAGTTTACTCCATGTCAGGTGAAGAACAGCTTTATGAAACTGTTACCAGGGGATACGGACAGTTAGTTTACTCCATGTCAGGTGAAGAGCAGCTTTATGAAACTGTTACCAGGGGATACAGACAGTTAGTTTACTCCATGTCAGGTGAAGAACAGCTTTATGAAACTGTTACCAGGGGATACGGACAGTTAGTTTACTCCATGTCAGGTGTAGAACAGCTTTATGAAACTGTTACCAGGGGATACAGACAGTTAGTTTACTCCATGTCAGGTGTAGAACAGCTTTATGAAACTGTTACCAGGGGATACGGACAGTTAGCTTACTCCATGTCAGGTGAAGAACAGCTTTATGAAACTGTTACCAGGGGATACGGACAGTTAGTTTACTCCATGTCAGGTGAAGAACAGCTTTATGAAACTGTTACCAGGGGATACGGACAGTTAGTTTACTCCATGTCAGGTGAAGAACAGCTTTATGAAACTGTTACCAGGGGATACGGACAGTTAGTTTACTCCATGTCAGGTGTAGAGCAGCTTTATGAAACTGTTACCAGGGGATACGGACAGTTAGTTTACTCCATGTCAGGTGTAGAGCAGCTTTATGAAACTGTTACCAGGGGATACGGACAGTTAGTTTACTCCATGTCAGGTGAAGAACAGCTTTATGAAACTGTTACCAGGGGATACGGACAGTTAGTTTACTCCATGTCAGGTGAAGAACAGCTTTATGAAACTGTTACCAGGGGATACGGACAGTTAGTTTACTCCATGTCAGGTGTAGAACAGCTTTATGAAACTGTTACCAGGGGATACGGACAGTTAGTTTACTCCATGTCAGGTGTAGAACAGCTTTATGAAACTGTTACCAGGGGATACGGACAGTTAGTTTACTCCATGTCAGGTGTAGAGCAGCTTTATGAATCTGTTACCAGGGGATAAGGACAGTTAGTTTACTCCATGTCAGGTGTAGAACAGCTTTATGAAACTGTTACCAGGGGATACGGACAGTTAGTTTACTCCATGTCAGGTGTAGAACAGCTTTATGAAACTGTTACCAGGGGATACGGACAGTTAGTTTACTCCATGTCAGGTGTAGAACAGCTTTATGAAACTGTTACCAGGGGATATGGACAGTTAGTTTACTCCATGTCAGGTGTAGAGCAGCTTTATGAATCTGTTACCAGGGGATAAGGACAGTTAGTTTACTCCATGTCAGGTGTAGAACAGCTTTATGAAACTGTTACCAGGGGATACGGACAGTTAATTTACTCCATGTCAGGTGTAGAACAGCTTTATGAAACTGTTACCAGGGGATACGGACAGTTAGTTTACTCCATGTCAGGTGAAGAACAGCTTTATGAAACTGTTACCAGGGGATACGGACAGTTAGTTTACTCCATGTCAGGTGAAGAACAGCTTTATGAAACTGTTACCAGGGGATACGGACAGTTAGTTTACTCCATGTCAGGTGAAGAACAGCTTTATGAAACTGTTACCAGGGGATACGGACAGTTAGTTTACTCCATGTCAGGTGTAGAACAGCTTTATGAAACTGTTACCAGGGGATACAGACAGTTAGTTTACTCCATGTCAGGTGAAGAACAGCTTTATGAAACTGTTACCAGGGGATACGGACAGTTAGTTTACTCCATGTCAGGTGAAGAACAGCTTTATGAAACTGTTACCAGGGGATACGGACAGTTGGTTTACTCCATGTCAGGTGAAGAACAGCTTTATGAAACTGTTACCAGGGGATACGGACAGTTGGTTTACTCCATGTCAGGTGAAGAACAGCTTTATGAAACTGTTACCAGGGGATACGGACAGTTAGTTTACTCCATGTCAGGTGTAGAACAGCTTTATGAAACTGTTACCAGGGGATACGGACAGTTAGTTTACTCCATGTCAGGTGTAGAACAGCTTTATGAAACTGTTACCAGGGGATACGGACAGTTAGTTTACTCCATGGCAGGTGTAGAACAGCTTTATGAAACTGTTACCAGGGGATACGGACAGTTAGTTTACTCCATGTCAGGTGTAGAACAGCTTTATGAAACTGTTACCAGGGGATACGGACAGTTAGTTTACTCCATGTCAGGTGTAGAACAGCTTTATGAAACTGTTACCAGGGGATACGGACAGTTAGTTTACTCCATGTCAGGTGTAGAACAGCTTTATGAAACTGTTACCAGGGGATACGGACAGTTAGTTTACTCCATGTCAGGTGTAGAACAGCTTTATGAAACTGTTACCAGGGGATACGGACAGTTAGTTTACTCCATGTCAGGTGTAGAACAGCTTTATGAAACTGTTACCAGGGGATACGGACAGTTAGTTTACTCCATGTCAGGTGAAGAGGAGCTTTATGAAACTGTTACCAGGGGATACAGACAGTTAGTTTACTCCATGTCAGGTGAAGAACAGCTTTATGAAACTGTTACCAGGGGATACGGACAGTTAGTTTACTCCATGTCAGGTGTAGAACAGCTTTATGAAACTGTTACCAGGGGATACAGACAGTTAGTTTACTCCATGTCAGGTGTAGAACAGCTTTATGAAACTGTTACCAGGGGATACGGACAGTTAGCTTACTCCATGTCAGGTGAAGAACAGCTTTATGAAACTGTTACCAGGGGATACGGACAGTTAGTTTACTCCATGTCAGGTGTAGAGCAGCTTTATGAAACTGTTACCAGGGGATACGGACAGTTAGTTTACTCCATGTCAGGTGAAGAACAGCTTTATGAAACTGTTACCAGGGGATACGGACAGTTAGTTTACTCCATGTCAGGTGTAGAGCAGCTTTATGAAACTGTTACCAGGGGATACGGACAGTTAGTTTACTCCATGTCAGGTGTAGAGCAGCTTTATGAAACTGTTACCAGGGGATACGGACAGTTAGTTTACTCCATGTCAGGTGTAGAACAGCTTTATGAAACTGTTACCAGGGGATACGGACAGTTAGTTTACTCCATGTCAGGTGAAGAGCAGCTTTATGAAACTGTTACCAGGGGATACGGACAGTTAGTTTACTCCATGGCAGGTGTAGAACAGCTTTATGAAACTGTTACCAGGGGATACGGACAGTTAGTTTACTCCATGTCAGGTGTAGAACAGCTTTATGAAACTGTTACCAGGGGATACGGACAGTTAGTTTACTCCATGTCAGGTGTAGAGCAGCTTTATGAAACTGTTACCAGGGGATACAGACAGTTAGTTTACTCCATGTCAGGTGTAGAACAGCTTTATGAAACTGTTACCAGGGGATACGGACAGTTAGTTTACTCCATGTCAGGTGTAGAACAGCTTTATGAAACTGTTACCAGGGGATACGGACAGTTAGTTTACTCCATGTCAGGTGTAGAACAGCTTTATGAAACTGTTACCAGGGGATACGGACAGTTAGTTTACTCCATGTCAGGTGTAGAACAGCTTTATGAAACTGTTACCAGGGGATACGGACAGTTAGTTTACTCCATGTCAGGTGTAGAACAGCTTTATGAAACTGTTACCAGGGGATACGGACAGTTAGTTTACTCCATGTCAGGTGAAGAGCAGCTTTATGAAAATGTTACCAGGGGATACAGACAGTTAGTTTACTCCATGTCAGGTGAAGAACAGCTTTATGAAACTGTTACCAGGGGATACGGACAGTTAGTTTACTCCATGTCAGGTGTAGAACAGCTTTATGAAACTGTTACCAGGGGATACAGACAGTTAGTTTACTCCATGTCAGGTGTAGAACAGCTTTATGAAACTGTTACCAGGGGATACGGACAGTTAGCTTACTCCATGTCAGGTGAAGAACAGCTTTATGAAACTGTTACCAGGGGATACGGACAGTTAGTTTACTCCATGTCAGGTGAAGAACAGCTTTATGAAACTGTTACCAGGGGATACGGACAGTTAGTTTACTCCATGTCAGGTGAAGAACAGCTTTATGAAACTGTTACCAGGGGATACGGACAGTTAGTTTACTCCATGTCAGGTGTAGAGCAGCTTTATGAAACTGTTACCAGGGGATACGGACAGTTAGTTTACTCCATGTCAGGTGTAGAGCAGCTTTATGAAACTGTTACCAGGGGATACGGACAGTTAGTTTACTCCATGTCAGGTGTAGAACAGCTTTATGAAACTGTTACCAGGGGATACGGACAGTTAGTTTACTCCATGTCAGGTGAAGAGCAGCTTTATGAAACTGTTACCAGGGGATACGGACAGTTAGTTTACTCCATGTCAGGTGTAGAGCAGCTTTATGAATCTGTTACCAGGGGATAAGGACAGTTAGTTTACTCCATGTCAGGTGTAGAACAGCTTTATGAAACTGTTACCAGGGGATACGGACAGTTAGTTTACTCCATGTCAGGTGTAGAACAGCTTTATGAAACTGTTACCAGGGGATACGGACAGTTAGTTTACTCCATGTCAGGTGAAGAACAGCTTTATGAAACTGTTACCAGGGGATACGGACAGTTAGTTTACTCCATGTCAGGTGTAGAGCAGCTTTATGAAACTGTTACCAGGGGATACGGACAGTTAGTTTACTCCATGTCAGGTGTAGAGCAGCTTTATGAATCTGTTACCAGGGGATAAGGACAGTTAGTTTACTCCATGTCAGGTGTAGAACAGCTTTATGAAACTGTTACCAGGGGATACGGACAGTTAGTTTACTCCATGTCAGGTGTAGAACAGCTTTATGAAACTGTTACCAGGGGATACGGACAGTTAGTTTACTCCATGTCAGGTGAAGAACAGCTTTATGAAACTGTTACCAGGGGATACGGACAGTTAGTTTACTCCATGTCAGGTGTAGAGCAGCTTTATGAAACTGTTACCAGGGGATACGGACAGTTAGTTTACTCCATGTCAGGTGTAGAGCAGCTTTATGAAACTGTTACCAGGGGATACGGACAGTTAGTTTACTCCATGTCAGGTGAAGAACAGCTTTATGAAACTGTTACCAGGGGATACAGACAGTTAGTTTACTCCATGTCAGGTGTAGAGCAGCTTTATGAAACTGTTACCAGGGGATACAGACAGTTAGTTTACTCCATGTCAGGTGTAGAACAGCTTTATGAAACTGTTACCAGGGGATACGGACAGTTAGTTTACTCCATGTCAGGTGTAGAACAGCTTTATGAAACTGTTACCAGGGGATACGGACAGTTAGTTTACTCCATGTCAGGTGTAGAGCAGCTTTATGAAACTGTTACCAGGGGATACGGACAGTTAGTTTACTCCATGTCAGGTGTAGAACAGCTTTATGAAACTGTTACCAGGGGATACGGACAGTTGGTTTACTCCATGTCAGGTGAAGAACAGCTTTATGAAACTGTTACCAGGGGATACGGACAGTTAGTTTACTCCATGTCAGGTGTAGAACAGCTTTATGAAACTGTTACCAGGGGATACGGACAGTTAGTTTACTCCATGTCAGGTGTAGAACAGCTTTATGAAACTGTTACCAGGGGATACGGACAGTTAGTTTACTCCATGTCAGGTGTAGAACAGCTTTATGAAACTGTTACCAGGGGATACGGACAGTTAGTTTACTCCATGTCAGGTGTAGAACAGCTTTATGAAACTGTTACCAGGGGATACGGACAGTTAGTTTACTCCATGTCAGGTGTAGAACAGCTTTATGAAACTGTTACCAGGGGATACGGACAGTTAGTTTACTCCATGGCAGGTGTAGAACAGCTTTATGAAACTGTTACCAGGGGATACGGACAGTTAGTTTACTCCATGTCAGGTGTAGAACAGCTTTATGAAACTGTTACCAGGGGATACGGACAGTTAGTTTACTCCATGTCAGGTGTAGAACAGCTTTATGAAACTGTTACCAGGGGATACGGACAGTTAGTTTACTCCATGTCAGGTGTAGAACAGCTTTATGAAACTGTTACCAGGGGATACGGACAGTTAGTTTACTCCATGTCAGGTGTAGAACAGCTTTATGAAACTGTTACCAGGGGATACGGACAGTTAGTTTACTCCATGGCAGGTGTAGAACAGCTTTATGAAACTGTTACCAGGGGATACGGACAGTTAGTTTATTCCATGTCAGGTGTAGAACAGCTTTATGAAACTGTTACCAGGGGATACGGACAGTTAGTTTACTCCATGTCAGGTGTAGAACAGCTTTATGAAACTGTTACCAGGGGATACGGACAGTTAGTTTACTCCATGTCAGGTGTAGAACAGCTTTATGAAACTGTTACCAGGGGATACGGACAGTTAGTTTACTCCATGTCAGGTGTAGAACAGCTTTATGAAACTGTTACCAGGGGATACGGACAGTTAGTTTACTCCATGGCAGGTGTAGAACAGCTTTATGAAACTGTTACCAGGGGATACGGACAGTTAGTTTACTCCATGTCAGGTGTAGAACAGCTTTATGAAACTGTTACCAGGGGATACGGACAGTTAGTTTACTCCATGTCAGGTGTAGAACAGCTTTATGAAACTGTTACCAGGGGATACGGACAGTTAGTTTACTCCATGTCAGGTGTAGAACAGCTTTATGAAACTGTTACCAGGGGATACGGACAGTTAGTTTACTCCATGTCAGGTGTAGAACAGCTTTATGAAACTGTTACCAGGGGATACGGACAGTTATTTTACTCCATGTCAGGTGAAGAACAGCTTTATGAAACTGTTACCAGGGGATACGGACAGTTAGTTTACTCCATGTCAGGTGTAGAACAGCTTTATGAAACTGTTACCAGGGGATACGGACAGTTAGTTTACTCCATGTCAGGTGAAGAACAGCTTTATGAAACTGTTACCAGGGGATACGGACAGTTAGTTTACTCCGTGTCAGGTGTAGAACAGCTTTATGAAACTGTTACCAGGGGATACGGACAGTTAGTTTACTCCGTGTCAGGTGTAGAACAGCTTTATGAAACTGTTACCAGGGGATACGGACAGTTAGTTTACTCCATGTCAGGTGTAGAACAGCTTTATGAAACTGTTACCAGGGGATACGGACAGTTAGTTTACTCCATGTCAGGTGTAGAACAGCTTTATGAAACTGTTACTAGGGGATACGGACAGTTAGTTTACTCCATGTCAGGTGAAGAGCAGCTTTATGAAACTGTTACCAGGGGATACGGACAGTTAGTTTACTCCATGGCAGGTGTAGAACAGCTTTATGAAACTGTTACCAGGGGATACGGACAGTTAGTTTACTCCATGTCAGGTGAAGAACAGCTTTATGAAACTGTTACCAGGGGATACGGACAGTTAGTTTACTCCATGTCAGGTGTAGAACAGCTTTATGAAACTGTTACCAGGGGATACAGACAGTTAGTTTACTCCATGTCAGGTGAAGAACAGCTTTATGAAACTGTTACCAGGGGATACGGACAGTTAGTTTACTCCATGTCAGGTGAAGAACAGCTTTATGAAACTGTTACCAGGGGATACGGACAGTTAGTTTACTCCATGTCAGGTGTAGAACAGCTTTATGAAACTGTTACCAGGGGATACGGACAGTTGGTTTACTCCATGTCAGGTGAAGAACAGCTTTATGAAACTGTTACCAGGGGATACGGACAGTTGGTTTACTCCATGTCAGGTGTAGAACAGCTTTATGAAACTGTTACCAGGGGATACGGACAGTTAGTTTACTCCATGTCAGGTGTAGAACAGCTTTATGAAACTGTTACCAGGGGATACGGACAGTTAGTTTACTCCATGTCAGGTGTAGAGCAGCTTCATGAAACTGTTACCAGGGGATACGGACAGTTAGTTTACTCCATGTCAGGTGTAGAACAGCTTTATGAAACTGTTACCAGGGGATACGGACAGTTAGTTTACTCCATGTCAGGTGTAGAACAGCTTTATGAAACTGTTACCAGGGGATACGGACAGTTAGTTTACTCCATGTCAGGTGTAGAACAGCTTTATGAAACTGTAACCAGGGGATACGGACAGTTAGTTTACTCCATGTCAGGTGTAGAACAGCTTTATGAAACTGTTACCAGGGGATACGGACAGTTAGTTTACTCCATGTCAGGTGTAGAACAGCTTTATGAAACTGTTACCAGGGGATACGGACAGTTAGTTTACTCCATGTCAGGTGTAGAACAGCTTTATGCAACTGTTACCAGGGGATACGGACAGTTAGTTTACTCCATGTCAGGTGTAGAACAGCTTTATGAAACTGTTACCAGGGGATACGGACAGTTAGTTTACTCCATGGCAGGTGTAGAACAGCTTTATGAAACTGTTACCAGGGGATACGGACAGTTAGTTTACTCCATGTCAGGTGTAGAACAGCTTTATGAAACTGTTACCAGGGGATACGGACAGTTAGTTTACTCCATGTCAGGTGTAGAACAGCTTTATGAAACTGTTACCAGGGGATACGGACAGTTAGTTTACTCCATGTCAGGTGTAGAACAGTTTTATGAAACTGTTACCAGGGGATACGGACAGTTAGTTTACTCCATGTCAGGTGTAGAACAGCTTTATGAAACTGTTACCAGGGGATACGGACAGTTAGTTTACTCCATGTCAGGTGAAGAGCAGCTTTATGAAACTGTTACCAGGGGATACAGACAGTTAGTTTACTCCATGTCAGGTGAAGAACAGCTTTATGAAACTGTTACCAGGGGATACGGACAGTTAGTTTACTCCATGTCAGGTGTAGAACAGCTTTATGAAACTGTTACCAGGGGATACAGACAGTTAGTTTACTCCATGTCAGGTGTAGAACAGCTTTATGAAACTGTTACCAGGGGATACGGACAGTTAGCTTACTCCATGTCAGGTGAAGAACAGCTTTATGAAACTGTTACCAGGGGATACGGACAGTTAGCTTACTCCATGTCAGGTGAAGAACAGCTTTATGAAACTGTTACCAGGGGATACGGACAGTTAGTTTACTCCATGTCAGGTGAAGAACAGCTTTATGAAACTGTTACCAGGGGATACGGACAGTTAGTTTACTCCATGTCAGGTGTAGAGCAGCTTTATGAAACTGTTACCAGGGGATACGGACAGTTAGTTTACTCCATGTCAGGTGTAGAGCAGCTTTATGAAACTGTTACCAGGGGATACGGACAGTTAGTTTACTCCATGTCAGGTGTAGAACAGCTTTATGAAACTGTTACCAGGGGATACGGACAGTTAGTTTACTCCATGTCAGGTGAAGAGCAGCTTTATGAAACTGTTACCAGGGGATACGGACAGTTAGTTTACTCCATGTCAGGTGTAGAGCAGCTTTATGAATCTGTTACCAGGGGATAAGGACAGTTAGTTTACTCCATGTCAGGTGTAGAACAGCTTTATGAAACTGTTACCAGGGGATACGGACAGTTAGTTTACTCCATGTCAGGTGTAGAACAGCTTTATGAAACTGTTACCAGGGGATACGGACAGTTAGTTTACTCCATGTCAGGTGAAGAACAGCTTTATGAAACTGTTACCAGGGGATACGGACAGTTAGTTTACTCCATGTCAGGTGAAGAACAGCTTTATGAAACTGTTACCAGGGGATACGGACAGTTAGTTTACTCCATGTCAGGTGAAGAACAGCTTTATGAAACTGTTACCAGGGGATACGGACAGTTAGTTTACTCCATGTCAGGTGTAGAACAGCTTTATGAAACTGTTACCAGGGGATACAGACAGTTAGTTTACTCCATGTCAGGTGAAGAACAGCTTTATGAAACTGTTACCAGGGGATACGGACAGTTAGTTTACTCCATGTCAGGTGAAGAACAGCTTTATGAAACTGTTACCAGGGGATACGGACAGTTAGTTTACTCCATGTCAGGTGTAGAACAGCTTTATGAAACTGTTACCAGGGGATACGGACAGTTGGTTTACTCCATGTCAGGTGAAGAACAGCTTTATGAAACTGTTACCAGGGGATACGGACAGTTAGTTTACTCCATGTCAGGTGTAGAACAGCTTTATGAAACTGTTACCAGGGGATACGGACAGTTAGTTTACTCCATGTCAGGTGTAGAACAGCTTTATGAAACTGTTACCAGGGGATACGGACAGTTAGTTTACTCCATGTCAGGTGTAGAGCAGCTTCATGAAACTGTTACCAGGGGATACGGACAGTTAGTTTACTCCATGTCAGGTGTAGAACAGCTTTATGAAACTGTTACCAGGGGATACGGACAGTTAGTTTACTCCATGTCAGGTGTAGAACAGCTTTATGAAACTGTTACCAGGGGATACGGACAGTTAGTTTACTCCATGTCAGGTGTAGAACAGCTTTATGAAACTGTAACCAGGGGATACGGACAGTTAGTTTACTCCATGTCAGGTGTAGAACAGCTTTATGAAACTGTTACCAGGGGATACGGACAGTTAGTTTACTCCATGTCAGGTGTAGAACAGCTTTATGAAACTGTTACCAGGGGATACAGACAGTTAGTTTACTCCATGTCAGGTGTAGAACAGCTTTATGCAACTGTTACCAGGGGATACGGACAGTTAGTTTACTCCATGTCAGGTGTAGAACAGCTTTATGAAACTGTTACCAGGGGATACGGACAGTTAGTTTACTCCATGGCAGGTGTAGAACAGCTTTATGAAACTGTTACCAGGGGATACGGACAGTTAGTTTACTCCATGTCAGGTGTAGAACAGCTTTATGAAACTGTTACCAGGGGATACGGACAGTTAGTTTACTCCATGTCAGGTGTAGAACAGCTTTATGAAACTGTTACCAGGGGATACGGACAGTTAGTTTACTCCATGTCAGGTGTAGAACAGCTTTATGAAACTGTTACCAGGGGATACGGACAGTTAGTTTACTCCATGGCAGGTGTAGAACAGCTTTATGAAACTGTTACCAGGGGATACGGACAGTTAGTTTACTCCATGGCAGGTGTAGAACAGCTTTATGAAACTGTTACCAGGGGATACGGACAGTTAGTTTACTCCATGTCAGGTGTAGAACAGCTTTATGAAACTGTTACCAGGGGATACGGACAGTTAGTTTACTCCATGTCAGGTGTAGAACAGCTTTATGAAACTGTTACCAGGGGATACGGACAGTTAGTTTACTCCATGTCAGGTGTAGAACAGCTTTATGAAACTGTTACCAGGGGATACGGACAGTTAGTTTACTCCATGTCAGGTGTAGAACAGCTTTATGAAACTGTTACCAGGGGATACGGACAGTTAGTTTACTCCATGTCAGGTGAAGAACAGCTTTATGAAACTGTTACCAGGGGATACGGACAGTTAGTTTACTCCATGTCAGGTGTAGAACAGCTTTATGAAACTGTTACCAGGGGATACGGACAGTTAGTTTACTCCATGTCAGGTGAAGAACAGCTTTATGAAACTGTTACCAGGGGATACGGACAGTTAGTTTACTCCATGTCAGGTGTAGAACAGCTTTATGAAACTGTTACCAGGGGATACGGACAGTTAGTTTACTCCGTGTCAGGTGTAGAACAGCTTTATGAAACTGTTACCAGGGGATACGGACAGTTAGTTTACTCCATGTCAGGTGTAGAACAGCTTTATGAAACTGTTACCAGGGGATACGGACAGTTAGTTTACTCCATGTCAGGTGTAGAACAGCTTTATGAAACTGTTACTAGGGGATACGGACAGTTAGTTTACTCCATGTCAGGTGAAGAGCAGCTTTATGAAACTGTTACCAGGGGATACGGACAGTTAGTTTACTCCATGGCAGGTGTAGAACAGCTTTATGAAACTGTTACCAGGGGATACGGACAGTTAGTTTACTCCATGTCAGGTGAAGAACAGCTTTATGAAACTGTTACCAGGGGATACGGACAGTTAGTTTACTCCATGTCAGGTGTAGAGCAGCTTTATGAAACTGTTACCAGGGGATACAGACAGTTAGTTTACTCCATGTCAGGTGTAGAACAGCTTTATGAAACTGTTACCAGGGGATACGGACAGTTAGTTTACTCCATGTCAGGTGTAGAACAGCTTTATGAAACTGTTACCAGGGGATACGGACAGTTAGTTTACGCCATGTCAGGTGTAGAACAGCTTTATGAAACTGTTACCAGGGGATACGGACAGTTAGTTTACTCCATGTCAGGTGTAGAACAGCTTTATGAAACTGTTACCAGGGGATACGGACAGTTAGTTTACTCCATGTCAGGTGTAGAACAGCTTTATGAAACTGTTACCAGGGGATACGGACAGTTAGTTTACTCCATGTCAGGTGTAGAGCAGCTTTATGAAACTGTTACCAGGGGATACGGACAGTTTACTCCATGTCAGGTGAAGAACAGCTTTATGAAACTGTTACCAGGGGATACGGACAGTTAGTTTACTCCATGTCAGGTGTAGAGCAGCTTTATGAAACTGTTACCAGGGGATACGGACCGTTAGTTTACTCCATGTCAGGTGTAGAGCAGCTTTATGAAACTGTTACCAGGGGATACGGACAGTTAGTTTACTCCATGTCAGGTGAAGAGCAGCTTTATGAAACTGTTACCAGGGGATACGGACAGTTAGTTTACTCCATGTCAGGTGTAGAACAGCTTTATGAAACTGTTACCAGGGGATACGGACAGTTAGTTTACTCCGTGTCAGGTGTAGAACAGCTTTATGAAACTGTTACCAGGGGATACGGACAGTTAGTTTACTCCATGTCAGGTGTAGAACAGCTTTATGAAACTGTTACCAGGGGATACGGACAGTTAGTTTACTCCATGTCAGGTGTAGAACAGCTTTATGAAACTGTTACTAGGGGATACGGACAGTTAGTTTACTCCATGTCAGGTGAAGAGCAGCTTTATGAAACTGTTACCAGGGGATACGGACAGTTAGTTTACTCCATGGCAGGTGTAGAACAGCTTTATGAAACTGTTACCAGGGGATACGGACAGTTAGTTTACTCCATGTCAGGTGAAGAACAGCTTTATGAAACTGTTACCAGGGGATACGGACAGTTAGTTTACTCCATGTCAGGTGTAGAGCAGCTTTATGAAACTGTTACCAGGGGATACAGACAGTTAGTTTACTCCATGTCAGGTGTAGAACAGCTTTATGAAACTGTTACCAGGGGATACGGACAGTTAGTTTACTCCATGTCAGGTGTAGAACAGCTTTATGAAACTGTTACCAGGGGATACGGACAGTTAGTTTACTCCATGTCAGGTGTAGAACAGCTTTATGAAACTGTTACCAGGGGATACGGACAGTTAGTTTACTCCATGTCAGGTGTAGAACAGCTTTATGAAACTGTTACCAGGGGATACGGACAGTTAGTTTACTCCATGTCAGGTGTAGAACAGCTTTATGAAACTGTTACCAGGGGATACGGACAGTTAGTTTACTCCATGTCAGGTGTAGAGCAGCTTTATGAAACTGTTACCAGGGGATACGGACAGTTTACTCCATGTCAGGTGAAGAACAGCTTTATGAAACTGTTACCAGGGGATACGGACAGTTAGTTTACTCCATGTCAGGTGTAGAGCAGCTTTATGAAACTGTTACCAGGGGATACGGACCGTTAGTTTACTCCATGTCAGGTGTAGAGCAGCTTTATGAAACTGTTACCAGGGGATACGGACAGTTAGTTTACTCCATGTCAGGTGTAGAGCAGCTTTATGAAACTGTTACCAGGGGATACGGACAGTTTACTCCATGTCAGGTGAAGAACAGCTTTATGAAACTGTTACCAGGGGATACGGACAGTTAGTTTACTCCATGTCAGGTGTAGAACAGCTTTATGAAACTGTTACCAGGGGATACGGACAGTTAGTTTACTCCATGTCAGGTGTAGAACAGCTTTATGAAACTGTTACCAGGGGATACGGACAGTTAGTTTACTCCATGTCAGGTGTAGAGCAGCTTTATGAAACTGTTACCAGGGGATACGGACAGTTTACTCCATGTCAGGTGAAGAACAGCTTTATGAAACTGTTACCAGGGGATACGGACAGTTAGTTTACTCCATGTCAGGTGTAGAGCAGCTTTATGAAACTGTTACCAGGGGATACGGACCGTTAGTTTACTCCATGTCAGGTGTAGAGCAGCTTTATGAAACTGTTACCAGGGGATACGGACAGTTAGTTTACTCCATGTCAGGTGTAGAGCAGCTTTATGAAACTGTTACCAGGGGATACGGACAGTTTACTCCATGTCAGGTGAAGAACAGCTTTATGAAACTGTTACCAGGGGATACGGACAGTTTACTCCATGTCAGGTGTAGAACAGCTTTATGAAACTGTTACCAGGGGATACGGACAGTTAGTTTACTCCATGTCAGGTGTAGAACAGCTTTATGAAACTGTTACCAGGGGATACGGACAGTTAGTTTACTCCATGTCAGGTGTAGAACAGCTTTATGAAACTGTTACCAGGGGATACGGACAGTTAGTTTACTCCATGTCAGGTGTAGAACAGCTTTATGAAACTGTTACCAGGGGATACGGACAGTTAGTTTACTCCATGTCAGGTGTAGAACAGCTTTATGAAACTGTTACCAGGGGATACGGACAGTTAGTTTACTCCATGGCAGGTTGACTTTCAGTTAGGCTACTATATTTTCCTGACAGAAATAGTTTGACCTAGGCCAGTATATTTTCCTGACAGAAATAGTTTTACCTCGGCCAGTATGTTTTCCTGACAGAAATAGCAGAGCCTCCAATTTTCTAAGAGTCTGGAGTTACATTCAAAGCCTACCGTGCAAGCCTAAAAAATAATAGGTTGGCATTGGTGAAGGGGTTTCTTCCATTTTGTACCGTCTGTGTGTTTACCTCCTCATGAACATGCTCGGGCCTACACAGTGCTCAAGCCTAGGCCTTGCCTACTGTTTCACCCCCAATAACAGCTGTGTATCTCAGGCAGCTGATCACCATGGAGCCCCCAGGAGGACTCCCGGTGCCCGTTGATGTTCTGGGAGAGAATGAAGCGCTGCAGCAGTTCTTTGACGGTAAGACATTCTATAGTTGTGTCCCAAAACAGCACCCTATTCCCTAGTGTGTGTGTGTGTGTGTGTGTGTGAGAGGGTTGTGCGAGTCAGAGGAAGCTGGTGGGAGGAGGTACTTTAGGAGGATGGGCTCATTGTAAAGGCTGGAATGGAATAAATGGAACGGTATCAAACACATAGAAACCACATGTTTGACTCCGTTGCACTAATTCCATTCCAGCCATTACAATGAGCCCATCCTCCTAAACCTCCTCCCACCAGCCTCCTCTGGTGTGTGAGTGGGTGAGTGAGTGTGTATGGAATTATGAGTGTGTGTTTTTCAACACATAATCCTTAGGGGAAGTAGTGTTGTTCCTGAGGTGTCTTAGCTGATCCCAGAACATTAATGTCAAAGGCCTTTTCACAGAAATATGAAGTGGCTAAAGCTCTCAGGGTTTGGACAGAATTATCAATATGAGAGAGGGACGGGGAGGAGAGAGAGGGGTGGGGGAGGAGAGAGGAGAGAGAGGGGGGGGGAGGAGAGAGAGGGGGGTGAGAGAGAGGGTGGAGGGAGAAGAAGAGAGAGAGAGGGTGGGGTGGAGGAGAGAGGGGGGGGAGAGGGAGAGGGTGGGGTCGAGGAGAGGGAGGGCGAGAGAGGGTGGAGGGGGGTGGGAGAGGGAGAGAGGGTGGGGTGGGGTGGAGGAGAGAGAGAGGGTGGGGAGAGGGTGGGGGAGAGGGAGAGAAAGAGAGAGGGTGGGGAGGGGAGGGGGAGAGAGTGGGGGAGAGGGAGAGAAAGAGAGGGGGTGGGGGAGAGAGGCTCTGATTCGATGTCTCTAACCTTTCAGAACAGTCAAATGGTCACCCGTCAGGGGTAACGATCACCCGTCAGGGGTAATGATCACCCGTCAGGGGTAACGGTCACCCGTCAGGGGTAACGATCACCCGTCAGGGGTAACGATCACCCGTCAGGGGTAACGATCACCCGTCAGGGGTAACGGTCACCCGTCAGGGGTAACGGTCACCCGTCAGGGGTAACGGTCACCCGTCAGGTGTAAAGATCACCCATTAGGTTAAAAATATATTCAAACAGTGATTCATCTTCGCAAAGTTACTACAGTTAGATGAGTTAATAGGTCATGTTGTGAGTTACTACAGTCAGATGAGTAAATAGGTCATGTTGTGAGTTACTACAGTTAGATGAGTTAATAGGTCATGTTGTGAGTTACTACAGTTAGATGAGTTAATAGGTCATGTTGTGAGGTACTACAGTCAGATGAGTTAATAGGTCATGTTCTGAGTTACTACAGTTAGATGAGTTAATAGGTCATGTTGTGAGTTACTACAGTTAGATGAGTTAATAGGTCATGTTGTGAGTTACTACAGTTAGATGAGTTAATAGGTCATGTTGTGAGGCGGTTTCAATTGAGAAATAGATAGTCGTTTGGCTAGATCGGTCCACTGTCAAGTTGTTTATTAGTCGTATACCACACATATCCCGTACATGCATCGTCCAATGAAATGCTTACTTGTAGGTTCCTTCTAGAACAATGCAACAACAAGAAGAACTACTATAAAATAAGAATTTGAAAATAAATGTCTCAGTAGAAGATATATATTTTTTGTTGCTTATTAAGTATAATAAAGGAAGGCACAATTTGTAGATCAATATTTCCAGGTGTATTGGAGAAGGGGGGATGGGGGGGGGCAGTGTATAAACTGAGCAGTGTAGTAACAGTCAGGTAGCAGCAGTTGTGATGTGTGTGTAGTCGTGGACGGAGCAATTCCCATACTTGGCCGTGATGCAATCAGTCAGGATGCTCTCGATGGTGCAGTGGTTGTATTTGGAGAGGACCCGGGTTAGCATTAGGAAGTAGAGACGCTGTTGTGCCCTCTTGACAAGAGTGGTGGTGTTGTTTGTCCATGGTAAGTACTCTGTGGATGCCGAGGAACTTGAAACTTGTGACTCTCTCTACCGCAGTCCCGCTGATGTGGATCGGGGCGTGTTCCCTCCTCTGCTTCCTGAAGTCAACAACGAACTCATTTTTGGTTGTTGTTGCTGACATTGACATAGAGGTTGTTGTCCTGACACCACAATTCCAGTTCACTTACCTCCTCCCTATAGACTGACTCGTTGTTCTTGGTAGGTTATCAGGCCTACAACCGTGGTGTCGTCATGGAGACTAGATGATGGAGTTGGTGTGGTGCAAAGCCACACAGTCGTGGATGGTGGATGAACAGGAAGTACAGCAGAGGACTGAGGACACACCCCTGGGCGGGGGGGGGGGGGCCCTGTGTTGAGTCAGTGTGGAGAAGGTATTGTTGCCAATCCTCACAGCCCGTGGTCTGCCCGTCAGGAAGTCCAGAATCCAGTTGCAGAGCTTGGTGTCCTGACCCAGGGCTTTGAGTTTGGTAACAAACTTGGAGGGAACAATAGTGTTGAATGCTGAACTGTAGTCAATGAACAGCATTCTCACATAGGTGTTCCTCTTTCCAGATGTAAGTGGGTCCAGTGGGCCTGACATGCTGGCCTTGATGTGGGCCATGACCAGCCTCTCCGGGCACTTCATGAGGACTGAGGTGAGCGCGACGGGGCGATAGACATTTGGGCATGCCACTTTATTTTTCTTGGGCACTGGGACGATGGTGGTCTCCTTAAAGCAGGTGGGGACTACAGCCTGGGACAGGTTGAAGATGTCAGTGAAGACTAGCTGGTCAGCACACACTCTGAAGACGTGGAGTATTCACTCTTTTTTTGAGAGTTTTCCTCACATCAGCATCAGAGAGTGAAAGCACCTGGTTGTCTAGAGCAGCGAGAGACTTCCTGGTTGTCTGGAGGAGCGAGAGACTTCCTGGTTGTCTGGAGGAGCGAGAGACTTCCTGGTTGTCTGGAGGAGCGAGAGACTTCCTGGTTGTCTGGAGTAGCGAGAGTCTTCCCGGATTGTCTCGCTATTGTCTGCCTCGAAGCAAGAACAGAATGTGTTAAACTGAGCTGGGAGCTTCGGTGGGCACCACACAGCTGGATTTGCCTTTTGTAGTCTGTGACAGTCTGTGGTCCTTGCCACATGCGTTGTGAGTCTGAGTTGTGGAACATCAATTCAAGTTTGAGGCTGTGTTTTTGCGTCCCTAATGGATTTGCAGAGCTCGTACCTGCTAGCCGCGCTGCGCCCCACAGAGTCATCGGGATCCGTTCTGCTGACATTGAATGCAGCAGTACAGGCTCTCTGCATTGTACGGATATCTCCGTTCATCCAGGGTTTTTGGTTAGGGGTATGTCCGGATTGTTATTGTGGGTACAACATCATCAACACATTTCCTAATGAAGCCGGTGACCATGTATACTGAAAACAAATATAAATGTGAAGTGTTGGTCACATGTTTCAAGAGCTGAAATAAAAGATGCCGGTTCTGTGTTGATAGTTCTACGAAAGCTTGGTCCTCTTCCCTACTCACACATTCCATATCTGGAGTTAAAGTTCAAAGGAGCCAGTTATTTCACATTTTGTAAGCTAAAAAATGGACAGCATACGAGGACAGATAAGATGCTTATGACAATTGAAATACGGTCATAGAGTCAGCAGACCAGAGACACTTCCCAGCCCCGTATCTACACAGGTGCAGCAGAGCTCTGACGTCATGGGCAGCTCAAGGCCACCTGTCCCACAATCAGAGCCACACAGTAATTAGATCAAGGCCAGACACATCACTCTCAGGGACAAGCTAGTAGGACATTCTTTAAAGAACTTAGAAAACTTGTAAAAATGTTTTTTAAGTTCAGGTCTTGTTGTTGCGTGAGTGTTTGTGACTGTAAAATGTCTCCTTGCATTTAACTTGGGTACATGCTAAGTATTTATTTGGTATGCTAGGTATGTATTTGGTATGCTAGGTATGTATTTGGTATGCTAGGTATGTATTTGGTATGTATTTGGTATGCTAGGTATGTATTTGGTATGCTAGGTATGTATTTGGTATGCTAGGTATGTATTTGGTATGCTAGGTATGTACTTGGTATGCTAGGTATGTATTTGGTATGCTTGGTATGTATTTGGTATGCTAGGTATGTATTTGGTATGCTAGGTATGTATTTGGTATGCTTGGTATGTATTTGGTATGATAGGTATGTACTTGGTATGTACTTGGTATGTATTTGGTATGCTAGGTATGTATTTGATATGCTTGGTATGCATTTGGTATGCTAGGTATGTATTTGGTATGCTTGGTATGTATTTGGTATGCTTGGTATGTATTTAGTATGCTATTTGGTATGCTAGGTGTGCATTTGGTATGCTTGGTATGCATTTGGTATGCTAGGTATGTATTTGGTATGCTAGGTACAGTGCCTTGCGAAAGTATTCGGCCCCCTTGAACTTTGCGACCTTTTGCCACATTTCAGGCTTCAAATATAAAGATATAAAACTGTATTTTTTTGTGAAGAATCAACAACAAGTGGGACACAATCATGAAGTGGAACGACATTTATTGGATATTTCAAACTTTTTTAACAAATCAAAAACTGAAAAATTGGGCGTGCAAAATTATTCAGCCCCTTTACTTTCAGTGCAGCAAACTCTCTCCAGAAGTTCAGTGAGGATCTCTGAATGATCCAATGTTGACCTAAATGACTAATGATGATAAATACAATCCACCTGTGTGTAATCAAGTCTCCGTATAAATGCACCTGCCCTGTGATAGTCTCAGAGGTCCGTTAAAAGCGCAGAGAGCATCATGAAGAACAAGGAACACACCAGGCAGGTCCGAGATACTGTTGTGAAGAAGTTTAAAGCCGGATTTGGATACAAAAAGATTTCCCAAGCTTAAAACATCCCAAGGAGCACTGTGCAAGCGATACTATTGAAATGGAAGGAGTATCAGACCACTGCAAATCTACCAAGACCTGGCCGTCCCTCTAAACTTTCAGCTCATACAAGGAGAAGACTGATCAGAGATGCAGCCAAGAGGCCCATGATCACTCTGGATGAACTGCAGAGATCTACAGCTGAGGTGGGAGACTCTGTCCATAGGACAACAATCAGTCGTATATTGCACAAATCTGGCCTTTATGGAAGAGTGGCAAGAAGAAAGCCATTTCTTAAAGATATCCATAAAAAGTGTTGTTTAAAGTTTGCCACAAGCCACCTGGGAGACACACCAAACATGTGGAAGAAGGTGCTCTGGTCAGATGAAACCAAAATTGAACTTTTTGGCAACAATGCAAAACGTTATGTTTGGCGTAAAAGCAACACAGCTGAACACACCATCCCCACTGTCAAACATGGTGGTGGCAGCATCATGGTTTGGGCCTGCTTTTCTTCAGCAGGGACAGGGAAGATGGTTAAAATTGATGGGGAGATGGATGGAGCCAAATACAGGACCATTCTGGAAGAAAACCTAATGGAGTCTGCAAAAGACCTGAGACTGGGACGGAGATTTGTCTTCCAACAAGACAATGATCCAAAACATAAAGCAAAATCTACAATGGAATGGTTCAAAAATAAACATATCCAGGTGTTAGAATGTCCAAGTCAAAGTCCAGACCTGAATCCAATCGAGAATCTGTGGAAAGAACTAAAAACTGCTTTTCACAAATGCTCTCCATCCAACCTCACTGAGCTCGAGCTGTTTTGCAAGGAGGAATGGGAAAAAATGGCAGTCTCTCGATGTGCAAAACTGATAGAGACATACCCCAAGCGATTTACAGCTGTAATCGCAGCAAAAGGTGGCGCTACAAAGTATTAACTTAAGGGGGCTGAATAATTTTGCACGCCCAATTTTTCAGTTTTTGATTTGTTAAAAAAGTTTGAAAAATCCAATACATGTCGTTCCACTTCATGATTGTGTCCCACTTGTTGTTGATTCTTCACAAAAAAATACAATTTTATATCTTTATGTTTGAAGCCTGAAATGTGGCAAAAGGTCGCAAAGTTCAAGGGGGCCGAATACTTTCGCAAGGCACTGTATATGGGACCAGATACTAAGCTTCTGCCTACATGTAATATGTAGGGGAGTGTAGATACACAGCAGGACTGGGACATCAACCACAGCACACACTGAGCAGTCATTTCTTCTAGCGACCTGCCTCTTTTCTGGCAGATAATAGGGATTTACTACTATCTCCTACAGTACAGGGAGCCTCTATGAGAGCTGTGTCCTGGCTGATAACAGTGTCTCCTACAGTACAGGGAGCTTCAATGAGAGCTGTGTCCTGGCTGATAACAGTGATTACTACTGTCTCCTACAGTACAGGGAGCCTCTATGAGAGCTGTGTCCTGGCTGATAACAGTGATTACTACTGTCTCCTACAGTACAGGGAGCCTCTGAGAGCTGTGTCCTGGCTGATAGCAGTGATTACTACTGTCACCTACAGTACAGGGAGCCTCTGAGAGCTGTGTCCTGGCTGATAGCCGTGATTACTACTGTCTCCTACAGTACAGGGAGCCTCTATGAGAGCTGTGTCCTGGCTGATAGCCGTGATTACTACTGTCTCCTACTGGACAGGGAGCCTCTATGAGAGCTGTGTCCTGGCTGATAGCCGTGATTACTACTGTCTCCTACAGTATAGGGAGCCTCTGAGAGCTGTGTCCTGGCTGATAACAGTGGTTACTACTGTCTCCTACAGTACAGGGAGCCTCTATGAGAGCTGTGTCCTGGCTGATAGCAGTGATTACTACTGTCTCCTACAGTACAGGGAGCCTCTATGAGAGCTGTGTCCTGGCTGATAGCCGTGATTACTACTGTCTCCTACAGGACAGGGAGCCTCTATGAGAGCTGTGTCCTGGCTGATAACATTGATTACTACTGTCTCCTACAGTACAGGGAGCCTCTGAGAGCTGTGTCCTGGCTGATAACAGTGGTCACTACTGTCTCCTACAGTACAGGGAGCCATGTATAGGGCAGGCTATAGCAAGCCTGTAGGTGATGGACCACACTCTGATACGCTGTAATGGTTACATACTGATATTAATGATGGGTTAGTTTCACCTGGTGACCTATAACCTTGGCAGATTCATGCTTTGTAGGGGAGAGAGAGAGAGCAAGATCTTGAGTGAGAGAGAGGGAGCAAGATTTAGAGAGAAAGATTTAGAGAGAAAGAGAGGGGAAGACTGAGCAAGATTTAGAGAGAGAGAGGGAGCAAGATTTAGAGAGAGAGAGGGAGCAAGATTTAGAGAGAGAGAGGGAGCAAGATTTAGAGAGAGAGGGAGGAAATTTAGAGAGAGAGAGAGAGAGAGGGAGCAATATTTAGAGCGAGAGAGAGGGAGCAAGATTTTAAGAGTGACTGTGAACCAGAATGAGACACTTGTGAAATGTAATGAAAAGTGTGTGTGTTTCCAGGATGCCAGGATATGAGTGGGGTCCTGGAGAGTGCTGTGGTGGACACCAGCATACTGGAACAGTACCTCAGCAACGACATGGACCCAACATTGTAAGCATCCATGTTTACTTTATTGTACTTGAGGGTAAATCTGTTTCCAGGACCATCTAATACCTGGTAAGCATCCATGTTCTTAGTCCATCTACCACCCATAAACACAGCAGCTGTGTTAAATGGAATGGACGACACACATAAGTGTTTACAACACAACGGCACAATCCTAGAGCTGGGGTGGCCAACCATCCTCCTGGAGACCTACTGGTTCTGCAGGCTTTTGTTCCTGCCCTATACTGTATCTGCTGCAGGTGGGCAGCTCTCCACCATGGCACCAACAGCTACAGCTGTAGGCTTTGTTGTTAGCTAGTCAAGACAATGACATGTTAGGTAAGCAGAGAGAAAGACTAGTTCTAGAAACCTCGTCTTTGGAGGGCCATGTCTGACTGTGTCTTTGGAGGGCCATGCCTGACTGTGTCTTTGGAGGGTCGTGTCCGACTGTGTCTTTGGAGGGCCGTGTCCGACTGTGTCTTTGGAGGGCCGTGTCCGACTGTGTCTTTGGAGGGCCGTGTCCGACTGTGTCTTTGGAGGGCCGTGTCCGACTGTGTCTTTGGAGGGCCGTGTCCGACTGTGTCTTTGGAGGGCCGTGTCCGACTGTGTCTTTGGAGGGCCGTGTCCGACTGTGTCTTTGGAGGGCCGTGTCCGACTGTGTCTTTGGAGGGCCGTGTCCGACTGTGTCTTTGGAGGGCCGTGTCCGACTGTGTCTTTGGAGGGCCGTGTCCGACTGTGTCTTTGGAGGGCCGTGTCCGACTGTGTCTTTGGAGGGCCGTGTCTGACTGTGACTGTGTCTTTGGTGGGCCGTGTCTGACTGTGACTCTGTCTTTGGAGGGCCGTGTCTGACTGTGACTGTGTCTTTGGTGGGCCGTGTCTGACTGTGTCTTTGGAGGGTCGTGTCTGACTGTGACTGTGTCTTTGGTGGGCCGTGTCTGACTGTGACTGTGTCTTTGGTGGGCCGTGTCTGACTGTGTCTTTGTCTTCCTAGCATGTTACCAGAGTCACCACCAGATTCTGGTTCAGAACCGTGTTCACCTCCGCAAATACCAGGTGAGCCACTGTGATAATGAAACCTCTTCCTTTATTGGCAGTACTTTATCAACAACGGTTGATAGGAATCTCTTTTAATGCCAAGTGTTACAAACAGCACAACTAGATCATAATAATAAAATGTTCCTATTTTAATGAATGATATGACTGCCTTTTCCCCGTTCCTAACCTAGACGTGAGCTACGGCTACCAGGAAGTCTTCCAGACAGTGGCACGTCATCCAGCCTCATCGTGCCGATATAAAGAGCTGGCGCCACAACCCCCACCACACCCAGGACTGCCATACCACCAGGGGCTGACTAACTCTTACACCAAGGCAGACACATCTCCAGGCTCACTGCCCCACAACCACCCCCACTACCTGAGCCCAGGGGAGAGCTATATACAGGCTAACACTGCCCCCACACCGCCCGTCCACAACCCCCACTACCTGAGCCCAGGGGAGAGCTATATACAGGCTAACACTGCCACCACACCGCCTGTCCACCACAAGGCTCTCCAGCAGCATCAGCCTCCTCCACTCCAGGGCCTGGCAGACAGCTACCCCAGGGCCAACGCACCCCCGGCCCCAGAACTACCTCCAGGCCAAGCCCCATACCTAGCCCCAGGCCTCGGGCTGCCCTCATCCTGCCTACTACCTGTGCCTGGATGCCCTTCAGAACCAGGATATTCATACCTGCCTCCCACAGCTGGTCAACACACAGGGTGAGAACTACTACTAAACTACCGTACAGCACATAAACTACTAAACTACCATACAGTACATAAACTACTAAACTACTGTACAGCACATAAACTACTAAACTACCTTACAGTACATAAACTACTAAACTACAATACAGCACATAAACTACTAAACCACCGTACAGCACATAAACTACTAAACTACCGTACAGTACATAAACTACTAAACTACTGTACAGCACATAAACTACTAAACTACCTTACAGTACATAAACTACTAAACTACAATACAGCACATAAACTACTAAACTACCTTACAGTACATAAACTACTAAACCACCGTACAGTACATAAACTACTAAACCACCGTACAGTACATATGGGTACATAAACTACTAAACTACTGTACAGCACATAAACTACTAAACTACCGTACAGCACATAAACTACTAAACCACCGTACAGCACATAAACTACTAAACTACTGTACAGCACATAAACTACTAAACTACCGTACAGCACATAAACTACTAAACCACCGTACAGCACATAAACTACTAAACTACCGTACAGTACATAAACTACTAAACTACCGTACAGCACATAAACTACTAAACTACCGTACAGCACATAAACTACTAAACTACCTTACAGCACATAAACTACTAAACTACCTTACAGCACATAAACTACTAAACTACAATACAGCACATAAACTACTAAACCACCGTACAGCACATAAACTACTAAACTACCATACAGTACATAAACTACTAAACCACCGTACAGTACATATGGGCACATAAACTACTAAACTACCGTACAGTACATATGGGCACATAAACTACTAAACTACTGTACAGTACATATGGGCACATAAACTACTAAACCACCGTACAGTACATATGGGTACATAAACTACTAAACCACCGTACAGCACATAAACTACTAAACTACCGTACAGCACATAAACTACTAAACTACCATACAGCACATATGGGCACATAAACTACTAAACCACCGTACAGCACATAAACTACTAAACTACCGTACAGCACATAAACTACTAAACTACCATACAGCACATATGGGCACATAAACTACTAAACCACCGTACAGTACATATGGGCACATAAACTACTAAACTACTGTACAGTACATATGGGTACATAAACTACTAAACTACCGTACAGCACATAAACTACTAAACTACCATACAGCACATAAACTACTAAACCACCGTACAGCACATAAACTACTAAACTACCTTACAGTACATAAACTACTAAACTACCGTACAGCACATAAACTACTAAACTACCTTACAGCACATAAACTACTAAACTACCTTACAGCACATAAACTACTAAACTACCTTACAGCACATAAACTACTAAACTACCTTACAGCACATAAACTACTAAACTACTGTACAGCACATAAACTACTAAACTACCATACAGCACATAAACTACTAAACCACCGTACAGCACATAAACTACTAAACTACCGTACAGTACATAAACTACTAAACTACCGTACAGCACATAAACTACTAAACTACCGTACAGTACATAAACTACTAAACTACCGTACAGCACATATCAGTTTGAAAATGACAGTCAAAATATGTTTTACTTCAACGGGATATTAATGTTTTAACAGTTCCCTCTTATCCTCTCCTCTTCCTCCTCCTCTTCCTCCTCCTCCTCCTCTTCTTCCACAGGCTTATATTGCCTGACTGTAGGAAGAGAAGACGAACAGAACCCCTTGAGGTACAGAACCATTTAGCGGCTGTTCCTATAGCAGGGGGCTCTGAGAGGGGAGGCGGTGACGTCCCGTCCTATGACAGTGACGGGGCCACAGAGAGCACCTCTGGGATGGGGACCTATCAGCTCCTCACCTGGGATCGCTACCAGCCTGGCCTGTGGACACCGCTCTACAACAGTAACTATGACATCCTGTGAGTGTCCTTCTGCCTTCACGTTCCCTCACTCTTCACCAAGGCTCATGCCTTCTAAACTGCCTGTCTTAGTCTCTAAACTCAAAGGCTATTCAACTAACGCTACATTCTTTTAAGGGACTGATTTTTTGTTCAAGTTAAGTGCAGGAGGAGCAAATATTTTTCACTTTCTATGTCTGACAATGTCATAACTCATCAGTAATATCTTAGTCATTTCTTAGCCAGCAGTAAAATGGTTTTAGTCATGAGTCGTTGTAAACAAACCCCATTTGGTTAAATTATTGACTTAAATGGACACAACTGACTCCTACTGTTATGTTATTCTTATCGTACTTGGTCATTCATAATTATAAACTGGGTGGTTTGAGCCCTGAATGCTGATTGGCTGAAAGCTGTGGTATATCAGACCGTATACCACGAGTATGACACAACGTGTATTTTTACTATTCTAATTACGTTGGTAACCAGTTTAAAATAGCAGTAAGGCATCTCATAGGTTTGTGGTACATTGCCAATATACCACAGTTAAGGGCTACCCTGTTCAAAGGCTCTTTAATAATTTGTCTTGCCCCTCCACCCTCTGACACAAACATCATCCATGTCTCCGTTGTCTCAAGGCTTAAAACTCCTTCTTTAACACGTCTCCTCCCCTTCATCTTTAACCTGTCTCCGCCCCTTCATCTTTAACACGTCTCCTCCCCTTCATCTTTAACCTGTCTCCTCCCCTTCATCTTTAACCTGTCTCCTCCCCTTCATCTATAACCTGTCTCCTCCCCTTCATCTTTAACACGTCTCCTCCCCTTCATCTTTAACCTTTCTGATCTCCCCATCCCGGATCCGGGATCGTGAATACAGACTCAAGCTCATTACCATAACGCAACGTTAACTATTCATGAAAATCGCAAATGAAATGAAATAAATATGCTAGCTCTCAAGCTTAGCCTTTTGTTAACAACACTGTCATCTCAGATTTTCAAAATATGCTTCTCAACCATTGCAAAACAAGCATTTGTGTAACAGTATTGATGGCTAACGTAGCATTTAGCATTAGCATTCAGCTGGCAACATTTACACAAAAAAACAGAAAAGCATTCAAAAAAATCATTTACCTTTGAAGAACTTCAGATGTTTTCAATGAGGAGACTCTCAGATAGCAAATGTTCAGTTTTTCCTGAAAGATTATTTGTTTAGGACAAATCGCTCCGTTTTCTGCGTCACGTTTAGCTATGAAAAAACCCCTGTATCCAGGATTGTGTAAATCTATCAGCAAGCTCATTAGCATAACACAACGTTAACTATTTATGAAAATCGCAAATTAAATGAAATAAATATGCCATCTCTCAAGCTTAGCCTTTTGTAAACAACACTGTCATCTCAGATTTTCAAAATATGCTTCTCAACCATAGGAAAACAATCATTTGTGTAAAAGTAGCTAGCTAGAGTTAGCATTTCGCGTTAGCATTTAGCGTTAGCATTAGCGTTAGCATCCAGCACGCAACATTAACAAAAACATAAAAGCCTTCAAATAAAATAATTTACCTTTGAAGAACTTCTGATGTTTTCAATGAGGATACTCTCAGTTAGATAGCAGATGCTCAGTTTTTCCAAAAAGATTCCTTGTGTATTAGAAATAGCTCCGTTTTATACATCACATTTGGCTACCAAAAAAAATCCATAAATTCAGTCCTCAAAACGCAAACTTTTTTCCAAATTAACTCCATAATATCGACTGAAAACATGGCAAACGTTGTTTAGAATCAATCATCAAGGTGTTTTTCACATATCTCTTCATTGATACATCGTTCTTGGACACATGCTTTCTCCCCTGAATCAAATGGTAAAGTAGAAGCAGCTGGCAATTGCGCACCGAATTCGACGCAGGACACCAGGCGGACACTTGGAAAATGTAGTCTCTTATGGTCAATCTTCCAATGATATGCCTACAAATACGTCACAATGCTGCTAAGACCTTGGGCGAACGACAGAAAGTGTAGGCTCATTCGTTGCGCAATCACAGCCATATAAGGAGAGAATGGAAAACAGAGCTTCAGAAATTCTACTAATTCCTGGGTGATGCATCATCTTGGTTTCGCCTGTAGAATGAGTTCTGGGGCACTTACAGACAAAATCTTTGCAGATTCTGAAACTTCAAACTTCTCCTCCCCTTCATCTACACTGATTGAAGTGGATTTAACAGGTGACATCAATAAGGGATCATAGCTTCTTTCACCTGGATTCACCTGGTCAGTCTATGTCATGGATTCACCTGGTCAGTCTATGTCATGGATTCACCGGGTCAGTCTATGTCATGGATTCACCTGGTCAGTCTATGTCATGGATTCACCTGGTCAGTCTATGTCATGGATTCACCTGGTCAGTCTATGTCATGGATTCACCTGGTCAGTCTATGTCATGGATTCACCTGGTCAGTCTATGTCATTGAAAGAGCAGGTGTTCCTAATGTTTTGTCCACTCAGTGTAGCTCGCTCTATCGTCTCTCCACAGCCCTTCCCCCGGTTACCATGTGGACACCGATAAAGGTTTCAACTACTCCACAGCTGACGAGTCCTTCGTGTGTCAGAAAAAGAACCACTTTCAGGTCACAGTTCACGTAGGGATGGCCGGAGACCCCCTGTACGTCAAAACACCCAACGGCCCTGCGCCGATAGAGAGCTTCCACGTCAAGGTGTTTGGCGTGAAGGTTAGTTCAACGCCGTCCCAATATGCAACACGAACTTCCCTGGAACATCAGCGTTTGACCTCGGCAGACTACTTCAGATGATGCCGAGGACATTAAGCACTAGTTTATTTGTTAGTATGTAAGTTAGCAGAGTTGGGTAGATTACTTTCTAAATGTCCCCCGTAACTCATCAACCCTGCCAGTTATCTATACTTTGACCGTTTGTTCTCATCAACCCTGCTAGTTATCTATACTTTGACCGTTTGTTCTCCCCAACCCTGCTAGTTATCTATACTTTGACCGTTTGTTCTCATCAACCCTGCTAGTTATCTATACTTTGACCGTTTGTTCTCCCCAACCCTGCCAGTTATCTATACTTTGACCGTTTGTTCTCCCCAACCCTGCTAGTTATCTATACTTTGACCGTTTGTTCTCCCCAACCCTGCTAGTTATCTATACTTTGACCGTTTGTTCTCATCAACCCTGCTAGTTATCTATACTTTGACCGTTTGTTCTCCCCAACCCTGCCAGTTATCTATACTTTGACCGTTTGTTCTCCCCAACCCTGCTAGTTATCTATACTTTGACCGTTTGTTCTCCCCAACCCTGCTAGTTATCTATACTTTGACCGTTTGTTCTCATCAACCCTGCTAGTTATCTATACTTTGACCGTTTGTTCTCCCCAACCCTGCTAGTTATCTATACTTTGACCGTTTGTTCTCCCCAACCCTGCTAGTTATCTATACTTTGACCGTTTGTTCTCCCCAACCCTGCTAGTTATCTATACTTTGACCGTTTGTTCTCATCAACCCTGCTAGTTATCTATACTTTGACCGTTTGTTCTCCCCAACCCTGCTAGTTATCTATACTTTGACCGTTTGTTCTCCCCAACCCTGCTAGTTATCTATACTTTGACTGTTTGTTCTCATCAACCCTGCTAGTTATCTATACTTTGACCGTTTGTTCTCATCAACCCTGCTAGTTATCTATACTTTGACTGTTTGTTCTCATCAACCCTGCTAGTTATCTATACTTTGACTGTTTGTTCTCATCAACCCTGCTAGTTATCTATACTTTGACCGTTTGTTCTCATGAACCCTGCTAGTTATCTATACTTTGACCGTTTGTTCTCCCCAACCCTGCTAGTTATCTATACTTTGACCGTTTGTTCTCATCAACCCTGCTAGTTATCTATACTTTGACTGTTTGTTCTCATCAACCCTGCTAGTTATCTATACTTTGACCGTTTGTTCTCATCAACCCTGCTAGTTATCTATACTTTGACCGTTTGTTCTCCCCAACCCTGCTAGTTATCTATACTTTGACCGTTTGTTCTCATCAACCCTGCTAGTTATCTATACTTTGACCGTTTGTTCTCCCCAACCCTGCTAGTTATCTATACTTTGACCGTTTGTTCTCATCAACCCTGCTAGTTATCTATACTTTGACCGTTTGTTCTCATCAACCCTGCTAGTTATCTATACTTTGACCGTTTGTTCTCCCCAACCCTGCTAGTTATCTATACTTTGACCGTTTGTTCTCATCAACCCTGCTAGTTATCTATACTTTGACCGTTTGTTCTCCCCAACCCTGCTAGTTATCTATACTTTGACTGTTTGTTCTCATCAACCCTGCTAGTTATCTATACTTTGACCGTTTGTTCTCATCAACCCTGCTAGTTATCTATACTTTGACTGTTTGTTCTCATCAACCCTGCTAGTTATCTATACTTTGACCGTTTGTTCTCATCAACCCTGCTAGTTATCTATACTTTGACCGTTTGTTCTCCCCAACCCTGCTAGTTATCTATACTTTGACCGTTTGTTCTCATCAACCCTGCTAGTTATCTATACTTTGACTGTTTGTTCTCCCCAACCCTGCTAGTTATCTATACTTTGACCGTTTGTTCTCATCAACCCTGCCAGTTATCTATACTTTGACCGTTTGTTCTCATCAACCCTGCTAGTTATCTATACTTTGACCGTTTGTTCTCCCCAACCCTGCTAGTTATCTATACTTTGACCGTTTGTTCTCATCAACCCTGCTAGTTATCTATACTTTGACCGTTTGTTCTCCCCAACCCTGCTAGTTATCTATACTTTGACTGTTTGTTCTCATCAACCCTGCTAGTTATCTATACTTTGACCGTTTGTTCTCATCAACCCTGCTAGTTATCTATACTTTGACTGTTTGTTCTCATCAACCCTGCTAGTTATCTATACTTTGACCGTTTGTTCTCATGAACCCTGCTAGTTATCTATACTTTGACCGTTTGTTCTCCCCAACCCTGCTAGTTATCTATACTTTGACCGTTTGTTCTCATCAACCCTGCTAGTTATCTATACTTTGACTGTTTGTTCTCCCCAACCCTGCTAGTTATCTATACTTTGACCGTTTGTTCTCATCAACCCTGCCAGTTATCTATACTTTGACCGTTTGTTCTCATCAACCCTGCTAGTTATCTATACTTTGACTGTTTGTTCTCATCAACCCTGCTAGTTATCTATACTTTGACCGTTTGTTCTCATCAACCCTGCTAGTTATCTATACTTTGACCGTTTGTTCTCCCCAACCCTGCTAGTTATCTATACTTTGACCGTTTGTTCTCCCCAACCCTGCTAGTTATCTATACTTTGACCGTTTGTTCTCCCCAACCCTGCTAGTTATCTATACTTTGACTGTTTGTTCTCCCCAACCCTGCTAGTTATCTATACTTTGACTGTTTGTTCTCCCCAACCCTGCTAGTTATCTATACTTTGACTGTTTGTTCTCATCAACCCTGCTAGTTATCTATACTTTGACCGTTTGTTCTCCCCAACCCTGCTAGTTATCTATACTTTGACCGTTTGTTCTCCCCAACCCTGCTAGTTATCTATACTTTGACCGTTTGTTCTCATCAACCCTGCTAGTTATCTATACTTTGACCGTTTGTTCTCCCCAACCCTGCTAGTTATCTATACTTTGACCGTTTGTTCTCCCCAACCCTGCTAGTTATCTATACTTTGACCGTTTGTTCTCCCCAACCCTGCTAGTTATCTATACTTTGACTGTTTGTTCTCCCCAACCCTGCTAGTTATCTATACTTTGACTGTTTGTTCTCCCCAACCCTGCTAGTTATCTATACTTTGACTGTTTGTTCTCATCAACCCTGCTAGTTATCTATACTTTGACCGTTTGTTCTCCCCAACCCTGCTAGTTATCTATACTTTGACCGTTTGTTCTCCTCAACCCTGCTAGTTATCTATACTTTGACCGTTTGTTCTCCCCAACCCTGCTAGTTATCTATACTTTGACCGTTTGTTCTCATCAACCCTGCTAGTTATCTATACTTTGACCGTTTGTTCTCCCCAACCCTGCTAGTTATCTATACTTTGACTGTTTGTTCTCATCAACCCTGCTAGTTATCTATACTTTGACCGTTTGTTCTCATCAACCCTGCTAGTTATCTATACTTTGACCGTTTGTTCTCATCAACCCTGCTAGTTATCTATACTTTTTGTTCTCTGCAGCTTGAGGCACAGACTCACAAAGTCACCATAGAACAGTCCCAGCCGGATCGCAGCAAGAAACCATTCCTGCCAGTCAAGTGAGTGTCCTCCATGTCACTATACTCTGTACTGTAGACTGCCGTGTTCAACGTTGGGAGTGTAATCTGTCATATCTGAACAATGACACAACTGTGATTTAAAAGGTATATGGTGCATAGCCAAAAAAGGGGCGATTTGGATGGAATCTCGGGCCTACATTTCTGACTAACATCTCGTCCCTCAGAGTGAATCTACCAGGGGACAAGATCACTAGAGTTACTCTGGGAAGACTGCACTTCAGTGAGACCACTGCCAACAACATGAGGAAAAAGGGTAAACCCAACCCTGACCAGAGGTTGGTTACTGCCGTGTTACTGCCGTGTTACTGCCGTGTTACTGCCGTATTACTGCCGTGTTACTGCCGTGTTACTGCCGTGTTACTGCCGTGTTATTGCCGTGTTACTGCCGTGTTACTGACGTTTTACTGCCGTGTCACTGACATTTGCCGTGTTATTGCCGTGTTACTGCCATGTTACTGCCTTGTTACTGCCGTGTTATTGCCATTTGCCGTGTTACTGCCGTGTTACTGCCGTGTTACTGCCGTGTTACTGCCGTGTTACTGCCGTGTTATTGCCGTGTTACTGCCGTGTTATTGCCATTTGCCATGTTGCCGTGTTATTGCCGTGTTACTGCCGTGTTATTGCTTTGTTACTGCCGTGTTATTGCCGTGTTACTGCCGTGTTATTGCCATTTGCCGTGTTACTGCCGTGTTACTGCCGTGTTACTGCCGTGTTACTGCCGTGTTACTGCCGTGTTATTGCCATGTTACCGTGTTATTGCCGTGTTATTGCTGTGTTACTGCCGTGTTACTGCCGTGTTACTGCCGTGTTACTGCCGTGTTATTGCCATTTGCCGTGTTATTGCCGTGTTACTGCCGTGTTACTGCCGTGTTACTGCCGTGTTATTGCCGTGTTATTGCCGTGTTACTGCCGTGTTACTGCCGTGTTATTGCCGTGTTACTGCCGTGTCACTAATATCGGCATTGAAAACAGTTTCAACATGTCGTTCCATGTGTCCTTGTGTTATGACCAGGTACTTCCTGATGGTGGTGGGTCTGTACGCCACAGTGAGGGAAGAGAGTTACCTGCTGATAGCGTTCATGTCAGAGAGGATCATAGTCAGGGTCAGTACTGAACCAGAAGTACCAAAGCAGGGATCATCTACTGTTGAGCAGATGTATTCTTTTTTTTTCTCTCTGAAAACTTGGGGGCCAAATGAGACCACCCCGGGGGCCAAATTTGGCGCGGAGGACACCAGTTGGGGAACCCTGTACTAAAGTATTTAAAAGCATGAGACTCAAGCACTAAGTACAAAAGCATACAAAAGCATGAGACTCCTTGCTAAAATTTAAGATTAAATAAAGAATATATACAAATTAAATCAAATGTAGTTCCTACCATGTTTCCATTGGACAATTAGTTCTAGAATGCACCGTGATCTGAATGGAACCAACCGTAACCAGAACTCTAAACTCTTCCGTGTTCCTCCACTACAGGCGTCGAACCCGGGCCAGTTTGAGAACGACACTGAGGTGTTGTGGCAACGAGGACAGGCTCCGGACGCGGTGGTGTGCCAGGGGAGGGTGGGCATCAACACAGACACCCCCGATGAAGCCCTGGTGGTCTGTGGCAACGCTAAGATCATGGGGCAGGTTATGCATCCCTCCGACCGCCGTGCAAAACACCACATACAAGAGGTAGAAAGCAGCACATGCTCTTATATAATAGCTATCAAAATAAGGATGTTGGTGTGAAATAACAGGAAGGAACATAGAAAATGCCTTCACAGTGGCCCAGGGAATGATATCTTACCTGACGGGACAATATTTCAACTGTGTAGGTGGATTCAACAGAACAGTTGAAGAGAATATCTCAGATGAGGATTGTGGAGTATGACTACAAGCCTGAGTTCGCCTCAGAGATGGGGATCGATCACATACATGAAACGGGCGTCCTAGCCCAGGAGGTGAAGGAGCTGCTGCCCACTGCTGTCAAAGTGGTGGGAGACATCACCTGCAGCGACGGACAGAGGATCCACAACTTCCTCATGGTGGACAAAGTACGTAGCCTAGTGGTTAGAAGTGGTTAAAGGCAGGGTAGCCTAGTGGTTAGAGGAAGGTGGCCTAGTGGTTAGAGGCAGGTAGCCTAGTGGTTAGAGGCAGGGCAGCCTAGTGATTAGAGGCAGGGTAGCCTAGTGGTTAGAAGTGGTTAAAGGCAGGGTAGCCTAGTGGTTAGAGGAAGGTGGCCTAGTGGTTAGAGGCAGGTAGCCTAGTGGCTAGAGGCAGGGCAGCCTAGTGGTTAGAGGCAGGGCAGCCTAGTGGTTAGAGACAGGTAGCCTAGTGGTTAGAGGCAGGGCAGCCTAGTGGTTAGAGGCAGGGCAGCCTAGTGGTTAGAGGCAGGGCAGCCTAGTGGTTAGAGGCAGGGCAGCCTAGTGGTTAGAGGCAGGGCAGCCTAGTGGTTAGAGGCAGGGCAGCCTAGTGGTTAGAGGCAGGGCAGCCTAGTGGTTAGAGGCAGGGCAGCCTAGTGGTTAGAGGCAGGGTAGCCTAGTGGTTAGAGACAGGGGAGCCTAGTGGTTAGAGGCAGGGTAGCCTAGTGGTTAGAGGCAGGTAGTCTAGTGGTTAGAGCGGTGGGCCAGTAACCGAAAGTTTGCTAGATCGAATCCCCGAGCTGACAAGGTAAACATCTGTCTTTGTGCCCCTGAACAAGGCAGTTAACCCACTGTTCCCGGGTAGGCTGTCATTGTAAATAAGAATGTGTTCTTAACTGACTTGCCAAGTTAAATAAAGGTAAAATCAAAAAGAAAATAAGAACAAAATACTGTACCATTTCTATGCTATTTGTCCCCCATAGGAGCAGATCTTCATGGAGAATGTAGGGGCTGTGAAGCAGCTGTGCAAGGTGACTGACAACCTGGAGAACAGGATTCAGGAGCTGGAGGTGTGGAACACACGGTCAGCCAAGCTAAAGGACATGGGCAGCCCTGCTAACAGCAGCAACCCTGCTAACAGCAGCACTAAAGGGTAATGTCACAGTGCCACCAGGGGGTGCTATTTCTCTATGGCCTATTGCCTACAAGTTCTCTTTCAGTTTTCAAAATAATTTGCAGACACTGAGAGATTTTCACCCAACATAAAAACATTTGTTTTAGTACATTTAGTCAGTCGGTTTAGTCAGGTACTCAGGGACTCTTTTCAGATCCCTGCTGTGTTTCAACATTTTTCAATTTTATTGAACCTTTATAAAACTAGGCAAGTCAGTTAAGAACAAATTCTTATTTACAATGACAGCCGACACCGGCCAAACCCGGACGACGCTGGGCCAAGTGTGCGCCGCCCAATGGGACTCCCGATCACGGCCGGTTGTGATACAGCCTGGTGTGTATGAGACGGTGGGGCTGTACTGAGGATGGTTGACCTCTGGATGTGTTGTGTGTCTGTCTTTGTGACCAGGGTCACTCTCATGGGGACCATCAACACTTCCTCAGCTCAACCATAACAGGCTTCTGCATTATGCCTCCTGTACTGTCAAATATCTCCACTTTATTGTAGTTTAGGAATCTCTCCTTTTGGAAGGACTGAGTTTATACTTGTAATGGACTGGATGACTGAATGTTCAACGTTCTTTAGTTTCTAATACATTTTCAACTGTCATTATTTAACGTGTTTCAACTGTCATTATTTAACGTGTTTCAACTGTCATTATTTAACGTGTTTCAACTGTCATTATTTAACGTGTTTCAACTGTCATTATTTAACATGTTGTGTTTCAACTGTCATTATTTAACGTGCTGTGTTTCAACTGTCATTATTTAACGTGTTTCAACTGTCATTATTTAACGTGTTTCAACTGTCATTATTTAACATGTTTCAACTGTCATTATTTAACATGTTTCAACTGTCATTATTTAACATGTTTCAACTGTCATTATTTAACGTGCTGTGTTTCAACTGTCATTATTTAACGTGTTTCAACTGTCATTATTTAACGTGCTGTGTTTCAACTGTCATTATTTAACATGTTTCAACTGTCATTATTTAACATGTTTCAACTGTCATTATTTAACGTGTTTCAACTGTCATTATTTAACGTGTTTCAACTGTCATTATTTAACATGTTTCAACTGTCATTATTTAACGTGCTGTGTTTCAACTGTCATTATTTAACGTGTTTCAACTGTCATTATTTAACGTGTTTCAACTGTCATTATTTAACATGTTTCAACTGTCATTATTTAACGTGCTGTGTTTCAACTGTCATTATTTAACGTGTTGTGTTTCAACTGTCATTATTTAACATGTTTCAACTGTCATTATTTATTGTGCTGTGTTTCAACTGTCATTATTTAACGTGCTGTGTTTCAACTGTCATTATTTAACATGTTTCAACTGTCATTATTTATTGTGCTGTGTTTCAACTGTCATTATTTAACGTGCTGTGTTTCAACTGTCATTATTTAACATGTTTCAACTGTCATTATTTAACATGTTTCAACTGTCATTATTTAACGTGTTTCAACTGTCATTATTTAACATGTTTCAACTGTCATTATTTAACGTGTTTCAACTGTCATTATTTAACCTGTTTCAACTGTCATTATTTAACATGTTTCAACTGTCATTATTTAACGTGCTATGTTCCAACTGTCATTATTTAACATGTTTCAACTGTAATTATTTAACGTGTTTCAACTGTCATTATTTAACCTGTTTCAACTGTCATTATTTAACGTGCTATGTTCCAACTGTCATTATTTAACATGTTTCAACTGTCATTATTTAACGTGCTATGTTCCAACTGTCATTATTTAACATGTTGTGTTTCAACTGTCATTATTTAACATGTTTCAACTGTCATTATTTAACGTGTTGTGTTTCAACTGTCATTATTTAACCTGTTTCAACTGTCATTATTTAACGTGTTGTGTATCAACTGTCATTATTTAACATGCTGTGTTCCAACTGTCATTATTTAACATGTTTCAACTGTCATTATTTAACATGCTGTGTTCCAACTGTCATTATTTAACGTGCTGTGTTTCAACTGTCATTATTTAACATGTTTCAACTGTCATTATTTAACATGTTTCAACTGTCATTATTTAACGTGTTGTGTTTCAACTGTCATTATTTAACATGTTTCAACTGTCATTATTTAACATGTTGTGTTTCAACTGTCATTATTTAACATGTTCCAACTGTCATTATTTAACATGTTTCAACTGTCATTATTTAACCTGTTTCAACTGTCATTATTTAACGTGCTGTGTTTCAACTGTCATTATTCAACATGTTTCAACTGTCATTATTTAACGTGTTTCAACTGTCATTATTTAACGTGTTTCAACTGTCATTATTTAACATGTTTCAACTGTCATTATTTAACCTGTTTCAACTGTCATTATTTAACGTGCTGTGTTTCAACTGTCATTATTTAACGTGTTTCAACTGTCATTATTTAATGTGTTTCAACTGTCATTATTTAACGTGTTTCAACTGTCATTATTTAACGTGTTTCAACTGTCATTATTTAACGTGTTGTGTTTCAACTGTCATTATTTAACGTGTTTCAACTGTCATTATTTAATGTGCTGTGTTTCAACTGTCATTATTTAACATGTTTCAACTGTCATTATTTAACATGTTTCAACTGTCATTATTTAACGTGCTATGTTCCAACTGTCATTATTTAACATGTTGTGTTTCAACTGTCATTATTTAACATGTTTCAACTGTCATTATTTAACGTGTTGTGTTTCAACTGTCATTATTTAACCTGTTTCAACTGTCATTATTTAACGTGTTGTGTATCAACTGTCATTATTTAACATGCTGTGTTCCAACTGTCATTATTTAACATGTTTCAACTGTCATTATTTAACATGCTGTGTTCCAACTGTCATTATTTAACGTGCTGTGTTTCAACTGTCATTATTTAACATGTTTCAACTGTCATTATTTAACATGTTTCAACTGTCATTATTTAACGTGTTGTGTTTCAACTGTCATTATTTAACATGTTTCAACTGTCATTATTTAACATGTTTCAACTGTCATTATTTAACACGTTGTGTTTCAACTGTCATTATTTAACATGTTCCAACTGTCATTATTTAACATGTTTCAACTGTCATTATTTAACCTGTTTCAACTGTCATTATTTAACGTGCTGTGTTTCAACTGTCATTATTCAACATGTTTCAACTGTCATTATTTAACGTGTTTCAACTGTCATTATTTAACATGTTTCAACTGTCATTATTTAACACGTTGTGTTTCAACTGTCATTATTTAACATGTTCCAACTGTCATTATTTAACATGTTTCAACTGTCATTATTTAACCTGTTTCAACTGTCATTATTTAACGTGCTGTGTTTCAACTGTCATTATTTAACATGTTTCAACTGTCATTATTTAACGTGTTGTGTTTCAACTGTCATTATTTAACCTGTTTCAACTGTCATTATTTAACGTGTTGTGTATCAACTGTCATTATTTAACATGCTGTGTTCCAACTGTCATTATTTAACATGTTTCAACTGTCATTATTTAACATGCTGTGTTCCAACTGTCATTATTTAACGTGCTGTGTTTCAACTGTCATTATTTAACATGTTTCAACTGTCATTATTTAACATGTTTCAACTGTCATTATTTAACGTGTTGTGTTTCAACTGTCATTATTTAACATGTTTCAACTGTCATTATTTAACATGTTGTGTTTCAACTGTCATTATTTAACATGTTCCAACTGTCATTATTTAACATGTTTCAACTGTCATTATTTAACCTGTTTCAACTGTCATTATTTAACGTGCTGTGTTTCAACTGTCATTATTCAACATGTTTCAACTGTCATTATTTAACGTGTTTCAACTGTCATTATTTAACGTGTTTCAACTGTCATTATTTAACATGTTTCAACTGTCATTATTTAACCTGTTTCAACTGTCATTATTTAACGTGCTGTGTTTCAACTGTCATTATTTAACGTGTTTCAACTGTCATTATTTAATGTGTTTCAACTGTCATTATTTAACGTGTTTCAACTGTCATTATTTAACGTGTTTCAACTGTCATTATTTAACGTGTTGTGTTTCAACTGTCATTATTTAACGTGTTTCAACTGTCATTATTTAATGTGCTGTGTTTCAACTGTCATTATTTAACATGTTTCAACTGTCATTATTTAACATGTTTCAACTGTCATTATTTAACGTGCTATGTTCCAACTGTCATTATTTAACATGTTGTGTTTCAACTGTCATTATTTAACATGTTTCAACTGTCATTATTTAACGTGTTGTGTTTCAACTGTCATTATTTAACCTGTTTCAACTGTCATTATTTAACGTGTTGTGTATCAACTGTCATTATTTAACATGCTGTGTTCCAACTGTCATTATTTAACATGTTTCAACTGTCATTATTTAACATGCTGTGTTCCAACTGTCATTATTTAACGTGCTGTGTTTCAACTGTCATTATTTAACATGTTTCAACTGTCATTATTTAACATGTTTCAACTGTCATTATTTAACGTGTTGTGTTTCAACTGTCATTATTTAACATGTTTCAACTGTCATTATTTAACATGTTTCAACTGTCATTATTTAACACGTTGTGTTTCAACTGTCATTATTTAACATGTTCCAACTGTCATTATTTAACATGTTTCAACTGTCATTATTTAACCTGTTTCAACTGTCATTATTTAACGTGCTGTGTTTCAACTGTCATTATTCAACATGTTTCAACTGTCATTATTTAACGTGTTTCAACTGTCATTATTTAACATGTTTCAACTGTCATTATTTAACACGTTGTGTTTCAACTGTCATTATTTAACATGTTCCAACTGTCATTATTTAACATGTTTCAACTGTCATTATTTAACCTGTTTCAACTGTCATTATTTAACGTGCTGTGTTTCAACTGTCATTATTTAACATGTTTCAACTGTCATTATTTAACGTGTTTCAACTGTCATTATTTAACATGTTCCAACTGTCATTATTTAACGTGTTTCAACTGTCATTATTTAACGTGTTTCAACTGTCATTATTTAACATGTTCCAACTGTCATTATTTAACATGTTCCAACTGTCATTATTTAACGTGTTTCAACTGTCATTATTTAACGTGTTTCAACTGTCATTATTTAACATGTTCCAACTGTCATTATTTAACATGTTCCAACTGTCATTATTTAACATGTTCCAACTGTCATTATTTAACGTGTTTCAACTGTCATTATTTAACGTGTTTCAACTGTCATTATTTAACATGTTCCAACTGTCATTATTTAACATGTTCCAACTGTCATTATTTAACGTGTTTCAACTGTCATTATTTAACGTGTTTCAACTGTCATTATTTAACATGTTCCAACTGTCATTATTTAACATGTTCCAACTGTCATTATTTAACGTGTTTCAACTGTCATTATTTAACGTGTTTCAACTGTCATTATTTAACGTGTTTCAACTGTCATTATTTAACATGTTCCAACTGTCATTATTTAACATGTTTCAACTGTCATTATTTAACGTGCTATGTTCCAACTGTCATTATTTAACATGTTCCAACTGTCATTATTTAACATGTTTCAACTGTCATTATTTAACGTGTTTCAACTGTCATTATTTAACATGTTCCAACTGTCATTATTTAACATGTTCCAACTGTCATTATTTAACATGTTTCAACTGTCATTATTTAATGTGTTTCAACTGTCATTATTTAACGTGTTTCAACTGTCATTATTTAACATGTTCCAACTGTCATTATTTAACATGTTCCAACTGTCATTATTTAACATGTTTCAACTGTCATTATTTAACGTGTTTCAACTGTCATTATTTAACGTGTTTCAACTGTCATTATTTAACATGTTCCAACTGTCATTATTTAACATGTTCCAACTGTCATTATTTAACATGTTTCAACTGTCATTATTTAATGTGTTTCAACTGTCATTATTCAACATGTTTCAACTGTCATTATTTAACGTGTTTCAACTGTCATTATTTAACGTGTTTCAACTGTCATTATTTAACATGTTCCAACTGTCATTATTTAACATGTTCCAACTGTCATTATTTAACATGTTTCAACTGTCATTATTTAACGTGTTTCAACTGTCATTATTTAACATGTTTCAACTGTCATTATTTAACGTGTTTCAACTGTCATTATTTAACATGTTGTGTTTCAACTGTCATTATTTAACGTGCTGTGTTTCAACTGTCATTATTTAACGTGTTTCAACTGTCATTATTTAACGTGTTTCAACTGTCATTATTTAACGTGTTTCAACTGTCATTATTTAACGTGTTTCAACTGTCATTATTTAACGTGTTGTGTTTCAACTGTCATTATTTAACGTGTTTCAACTGTCATTATTTAACGTGTTTCAACTGTCATTATTTAACATGTTTCAACTGTCATTATTTAACGTGTTTCAACTGTCATTATTTAACGTGTTTCAACTGTCATTATTTAACGTGTTTCAACTGTCATTATTTAACGTGTTTCAACTGTCATTATTTAACGTGTTGTGTTTCAACTGTCATTATTTAACATGTTTCAACTGTCATTATTTAACGTGTTTCAACTGTCATTATTTAACATGTTGTGTTTCAACTGTCATTATTTAACGTGCTGTGTTTCAACTGTCATTATTTAACGTGTTTCAACTGTCATTATTTAACGTGTTTCAACTGTCATTATTTAACGTGTTTCAACTGTCATTATTTAACGTGTTTCAACTGTCATTATTTAACGTGTTGTGTTTCAACTGTCATTATTTAACGTGTTTCAACTGTCATTATTTAATGTGCTGTGTTTCAACTGTCATTATTTAACGTGTTGTTTCAACTGTCATTATTTAACGTGTTTCAACTGTCATTATTTAATGTGTTGTGTTTCAACTGTCATTATTTAACGTGCTGTGTTTCAACTGTCATTATTTAACATGTTTCAACTGTCATTATTTAACGTGTTTCAACTGTCATTATTTAATGTGTTGTGTTTCAACTGTCATTATTTAACATGTTTCAACTGTCATTATTTAACATGTTTCAACTGTCATTATTTAACGTGTTTCAACTGTCATTATTTAACATGTTGTGTTTCAACTGTCATTATTTAACATGTTGTGTTTCAACTGTCATTATTTAACGTGTTTCAACTGTCATTATTTAACATGTTTCAACTGTCATTATTTAACGTGTTTCAACTGTCATTATTTAATGTGTTGTGTTTCAACTGTCATTATTTAACATGTTTCAACTGTCATTATTTAACATGTTTCAACTGTCATTATTTAACGTGTTTCAACTGTCATTATTTAATGTGTTGTGTTTCAACTGTCATTATTTAACATGTTTCAACTGTCATTATTTAACATGTTGTGTTTCAACTGTCATTATTTAACGTGCTGTGTTTCAACTGTCATTATTTAACATGTTTCAACTGTCATTATTTAACATGCTGTGTTCCAACTGTCATTATTTAACATGTTTCAACTGTCATTATTTAACATGCTGTGTTCCAACTGTCATTATTTAACGTGCTGTGTTTCAACTGTCATTATTTAACATGTTTCAACTGTCATTATTTAACGTGTTGTGTTTCAACTGTCATTATTTAACATGTTTCAACTGTCATTATTTAACATGTTTCAACTGTCATTATTTAACACGTTGTGTTTCAACTGTCATTATTTAACATGTTCCAACTGTCATTATTTAACATGTTTCAACTGTCATTATTTAACCTGTTTCAACTGTCATTATTTAACGTGCCGTGTTTCAACTGTCATTATTCAACATGTTTCAACTGTCATTATTTAACGTGTTTCAACTGTCATTATTTAACATGTTTCAACTGTCATTATTTAACACGTTGTGTTTCAACTGTCATTATTTAACATGTTCCAACTGTCATTATTTAACATGTTTCAACTGTCATTATTTAACCTGTTTCAACTGTCATTATTTAACGTGCTGTGTTTCAACTGTCATTATTTAACATGTTTCAACTGTCATTATTTAACGTGTTTCAACTGTCATTATTTAACATGTACCAACTGTCATTATTTAACGTGTTTCAACTGTCATTATTTAACGTGTTTCAACTGTCATTATTTAACATGTTCCAACTGTCATTATTTAACATGTTCCAACTGTCATTATTTAACGTGTTTCAACTGTCATTATTTAACGTGTTTCAACTGTCATTATTTAACATGTTCCAACTGTCATTATTTAACATGTTCCAACTGTCATTATTTAACATGTTCCAACTGTCATTATTTAACGTGTTTCAACTGTCATTATTTAACGTGTTTCAACTGTCATTATTTAACATGTTCCAACTGTCATTATTTAACATGTTCCAACTGTCATTATTTAACGTGTTTCAACTGTCATTATTTAACGTGTTTCAACTGTCATTATTTAACATGTTCCAACTGTCATTATTTAACATGTTCCAACTGTCATTATTTAACGTGTTTCAACTGTCATTATTTAACGTGTTTCAACTGTCATTATTTAACGTGTTTCAACTGTCATTATTTAACATGTTCCAACTGTCATTATTTAACATGTTTCAACTGTCATTATTTAACGTGCTATGTTCCAACTGTCATTATTTAACATGTTCCAACTGTCATTATTTAACATGTTTCAACTGTCATTATTTAACGTGTTTCAACTGTCATTATTTAACATGTTCCAACTGTCATTATTTAACATGTTCCAACTGTCATTATTTAACATGTTTCAACTGTCATTATTTAATGTGTTTCAACTGTCATTATTTAACGTGTTTCAACTGTCATTATTTAACATGTTCCAACTGTCATTATTTAACATGTTCCAACTGTCATTATTTAACGTGTTTCAACTGTCATTATTTAACGTGTTTCAACTGTCATTATTTAACGTGTTTCAACTGTCATTATTTAACATGTTCCAACTGTCATTATTTAACATGTTCCAACTGTCATTATTTAACATGTTTCAACTGTCATTATTTAATGTGTTTCAACTGTCATTATTCAACATGTTTCAACTGTCATTATTTAACGTGTTTCAACTGTCATTATTTAACGTGTTTCAACTGTCATTATTTAACATGTTCCAACTGTCATTATTTAACATGTTCCAACTGTCATTATTTAACATGTTTCAACTGTCATTATTTAACGTGTTTCAACTGTCATTATTTAACATGTTTCAACTGTCATTATTTAACGTGTTTCAACTGTCATTATTTAACATGTTGTGTTTCAACTGTCATTATTTAACGTGCTGTGTTTCAACTGTCATTATTTAACGTGTTTCAACTGTCATTATTTAACGTGTTTCAACTGTCATTATTTAACGTGTTTCAACTGTCATTATTTAACGTGTTTCAACTGTCATTATTTAACGTGTTGTGTTTCAACTGTCATTATTTAACGTGTTTCAACTGTCATTATTTAACGTGTTTCAACTGTCATTATTTAACATGTTTCAACTGTCATTATTTAACGTGTTTCAACTGTCATTATTTAACGTGTTTCAACTGTCATTATTTAACGTGTTTCAACTGTCATTATTTAACGTGTTTCAACTGTCATTATTTAACGTGTTGTGTTTCAACTGTCATTATTTAACATGTTTCAACTGTCATTATTTAACGTGTTTCAACTGTCATTATTTAACATGTTGTGTTTCAACTGTCATTATTTAACGTGCTGTGTTTCAACTGTCATTATTTAACGTGTTTCAACTGTCATTATTTAACGTGTTTCAACTGTCATTATTTAACGTGTTTCAACTGTCATTATTTAACGTGTTTCAACTGTCATTATTTAACGTGTTGTGTTTCAACTGTCATTATTTAACGTGTTTCAACTGTCATTATTTAATGTGCTGTGTTTCAACTGTCATTATTTAACGTGTTGTTTCAACTGTCATTATTTAACGTGTTTCAACTGTCATTATTTAATGTGTTGTGTTTCAACTGTCATTATTTAACGTGCTGTGTTTCAACTGTCATTATTTAACATGTTTCAACTGTCATTATTTAACGTGTTTCAACTGTCATTATTTAATGTGTTGTGTTTCAACTGTCATTATTTAACATGTTTCAACTGTCATTATTTAACATGTTTCAACTGTCATTATTTAACGTGTTTCAACTGTCATTATTTAACATGTTGTGTTTCAACTGTCATTATTTAACATGTTGTGTTTCAACTGTCATTATTTAACGTGTTTCAACTGTCATTATTTAACATGTTTCAACTGTCATTATTTAACGTGTTTCAACTGTCATTATTTAATGTGTTGTGTTTCAACTGTCATTATTTAACATGTTTCAACTGTCATTATTTAACATGTTTCAACTGTCATTATTTAACGTGTTTCAACTGTCATTATTTAATGTGTTGTGTTTCAACTGTCATTATTTAACATGTTTCAACTGTCATTATTTAACATGTTGTGTTTCAACTGTCATTATTTAACGTGCTGTGTTTCAACTGTCATTATTTAACATGTTTCAACTGTCATTATTTAACGTGTTGTTTCAACTGTCATTATTTAACGTGCTGTGTTCCAACTGTCATTATTTAATGTGCTGTGTTTCAACTGTCATTATTTAACATGTTTCAACTGTCATTATTTAACGTGCTGTGTTTCAACTGTCATTATTTAACGTGCTGTGTTTCAACTGTCATTATTTAACGTGCTGTGTTTCAACTGTCATTATTTAACATGTTTCAACTGTCATTATTTAATGTGTTGTGTTGATAATATATGTGTTGTGTCACACAGGAAAATAAACAGACACAGCAGTGTTCCACCACCACAGAAGCCAACACCTCTCAAATCTGTCAAGGTGAGGTAGAACTGCAGAAAGACTGTATACTTGTATAAGAACAGGTGTAACAGCAAGTCTGAATCAAACTAAACTAAAACCATTAACATTCATATTTATTCTCTTGTAGGCAAAGTTCCACCGCTGTTTAAAACACAAGTTTGTCCAAGTCAGCATGATCATTCTGGTAGCAACAATGGCTTTCTGGTAAGACTTCCTGTTACAACTGAGGAGCAGATGTTCATGTTACTTTCATATTGAAACAAAAAGTATGACTGCTTTGTTAGAAAATACCTCTGGATGTTGAAGCACTGCAATATACAGGTAACTTCCAGAGTAAAGGAAACATGAAGTGTCTTACTAGAGGCGTTGGGTCACCACCAGCCAGAACAGCATCAATGCACCTTGACATTGATTCTACAAGTGGAACCCTATTGGAGGGATGTGACCCCATTATTCCACCAGACAATTCATCATTTGGTGTTTTGTTGACGGTGGTTTCAGGCGCCGCATCAGAATCTATAAATGTTCCATTGGGTTGAGATCTGGTGACAGAGACGGCCATGGCATATGGTTTACATCGTTTTCATGCACATCAAACCATTCTGTGACCACTCGACCCCTGTGGATCTGGGCATTGTCATCAATAGCCATGGTAACCTAAATAATGGCCAAAATAATGTACCTAAGCATGATAATATAAATAATAGCCCTTAAGCGTGATAATATAAATAATAACCCTTAAGCATGATATATTATAAATAATAACCCTTAAGCATGATAATATAAATAATAGCCCTTAAGCGTGATAATATAAATAATAACCCTTAAGCATGATAATATAAATAATAGCCCTTAAGCATGATATATTATAAATAATAACCCTTAAGCATGATAATATAATATAAATAATAACCCTTAAGCATGATAATATAAATAATAGCCCTTAAGCATGATAATATAAATAATAACCCTTAAGCATGGTAATATAATATAAATAATAGCCCTTAAGCATGGCAATATAATATAAATAATAACCCTTAAGCATGATAATATAAATAATAACCCTTAAGCATGATAATATAAATAATAACCCTTAAGCATGATAATATAATATAAATAATAACCCTTAAGCGTGATAATATAACATAAATAATAACCCTGAAGCATGATAATATAAATAATAACCCTTAAGCGTGATAATATAAATAATAACCCTTAAGCGTGGTAATATAATATAAATAATAACCCTTAAGCATGATAATATAATATAAATAATAGCCCTTAAGCGTGATAATATAACATAAATAATAACCCTGAAGCATGATAATATAAATAATAACCCTTAAGCGTGATAATATAAATAATAACCCTTAAGCGTGGTAATATAATATAAATAATAACCCTTAAGCATGATAATATAATATAAATAATAGCCCTAAGCGCGATATAATATAAATAATAACCCTTAAGCATGGTAATATAAATAATAACCCTTAAGCATGGTAATATAAATAATAACCCTTAAGCAGGCCAGGATGTTAATTGCTTAATTAATGTTAATTGCTTAATTAACTCAGGAACCACACCTGTGTGGAAGCGACTGCTTTCCATATACTTTGTATCCCTCAGTTACCTCTACCTGAATATAATATAATATTGAATGCATAAAGCTTTATCTATTCTAGTAACTGTATCAGAGAAATGAAAATGTGAGAAAAGGTAGACTATCAGATCAGATGGGGTGGGACGTGACTGTATAAAAGCATTGGAGAGTTTAGGATATAGAAGTTTACTGTTCCTTTTCATAAATCCACTCTTGAAGTTTTTTTGTTGTTGATGTACCTGCGTTGTAAATCCCCTGGTCTGGGCCTGACAATGTTTTTTATTTCTTATGTAATGTGTTATGAATGTGTTATGAAGTGTTATGACATCCCTATGTCTCTTCCACAGTTCTATTGCCATCACAGCTGTCTACATGCTGACTCTGAGAGATGACGCCGGCATGCCGCTTCCTGGAAACACGTAAGATACACCACTGAACTGGCTTCACAAACTACAGATGCCGCCAGCCTTTATCTGCCAAGAATACGGTGGCAAGAATACTACTGAGACTCAAACTTTATCATCTGTGCCAAATGCTATCCAGAATGGAATGTGAAATTAATTTCAAAGGTCATATCATGTTTTATTTTATTTGCAGCAACGAGACTACTGTGCATCCTCTCTACACCACAACAGTCAGGACCACCTTAGGTAAACAACCTCTCTACACCACAACAGTCAGGACTACCTTTGGTAAACAACCTCTTTACACCACAACAGTCAGGACTACCTTAGGTAAACAACCTCTCTACACCACAACAGTCAGGACTACCTTAGGTAAACAACCTCTCTACACCACAACAGTCAGGACTACCTTAGGTAAACAACCTCTCTACACCACAACAGTCAGGACTACCTTAGGTAAACAACCTCTCTACACCACAACAGTCAGGACTACCTTAGGTAAACAACCTCTCTACACCACAACAGTCAGGACTACCTAAACAACCTCTCTACACCACTACAGTCAGGACTACCTTAGGTAAACAACCTCTCTACACCACAACAGTCAGGACTACCTTAGGTAAACAACCTCTCTACACCACAACAGTCAGGACTACCTTAGGTAAACAACCCAGAAATGCTCTTTATATAGTTCTACTTTCATCACAGTAACGTTGTGATGTCGCATCATAGTAACGTTGTGATGTCTCATCGTAGTAACGTTGTGATGTCTCATCGTAGTAACGTTGTGATGTCTCATCGTAGTAACGTTGTGATGTCTCATCATAGTAACGTTGTGGTGTCTCATCGTAGTAACGTTGTGGTGTCTCATCGTAGTAACGTTGTGGTGTCTCATCGTAGTAACGTTGTGGTGTCTCATCGTAGTAACGTTGTGGTGTCTCATCGTAGTAACGTTGTGGTGTCTCATCGTAGTAACGTTGTGGTGTCTCATCGTAGTAACGTTGTGGTGTCTCATCGTAGTAACGTTGTGGTGTCTCATCGTAGTAACGTTGTGGTGTCTCATCGTAGTAACGTTGTGGTGTCTCATCGTAGTAACGTTGTGGTGTCTCATCGTAGTAACGTTGTGGTGTCTCATCGTAGTAACGTTGTGGTGTCTCATCGTAGTAACGTTGTGGTGTCTCATCGTGGTAACGCTGTGATGTCTCATCGTGGTAACGCTGTGATTTCTCATCGTAGTAACGTTGTGGTGTCTCATCGTAGTAACGTTGTGATGTCTCATCGTAGTAACGTTGTGATGTCTCATTGTGGTAACGCTGTGATTTCTCATCGTAGTAACGTTGTGATGTCTCATTGTGGTAACGCTGTGATTTCTCATCGTAGTAACGTTGTGATGTCTCATCGTAGTAACGTTGTGGTGTCTCATCGTGGTAACGTTGTGGTGTCTCATTGTAGAAACGTTGTGGTGTCTCATCGTAGTAACGTTGTGATGTCTCATTGTGGTAACGCTGTGATTTCTCATCGTAGTAACGTTGTGATGTCTCATCGTAGTAACGTTGTGATGTCTCATCGTAGTAACGTTGTGGTGTCTCATCGTGGTAACGTTGTGGTGTCTCATTGTAGAAACGTTGTGGTGTCTCATCGTAGTAACGTTGTGGTGTCTCATCGTAGTAACGTTGTGGTGTCTCATCGTAGTAACGTTGTGGTGTCTCATCGTAGAAACGTTGTGGTGTCTCATCGTAGTAACGTTGTGGTGTCTCATCGTAGTGACGTGACGTTGTGGTGTCTCATCGTAGAAACGTTGTGTTCTCTCATCGTAGTAACGTTGTGGTGTCTCATCGTAGTAACGTTGTGGTGTCTCATCGTAGAAACGTTGTGGTGTCTCATCGTAGTAACGTTGTGGTGTCTCATCGTAGTAACGTTGTGGTGTCTCATCGTAGTAACTTTGTGGTGTCTCATCGTAGAAACGTTGTGGTGTCTCATCGTAGTAACGTTGTGGTGTCTCATCGTAGTGACGTGACGTTGTGGTGTCTCATCGTAGAAACGTTGTGTTCTCTCATCGTAGTAACGTTGTGGTGTCTCATCGTAGTAACGTTGTGGTGTCTCATCGTAGTAACGTTGTGGTGTCTCATCGTAGTAACGTTGTGGTGTCGCATCGTAGTAACGTTGTGGTGTCTCATCGTAGTAACGCTGTGGTGTCTCATCGTAGAAACGTTGTGGTGTCTCATCGTAGTAACGTTGTGGTGTCTCATCGTAGTAACGTTGTGGTGTCTCATCGTAGTAACGTTGTGGTGTCTCATCGTAGAAACGTTGTGGTGTCTCATCGTAGTAACGTTGTGGTGTCTCATCGTAGTAACGTTGTGGTGTCTCATCGTAGAAACGTTGTGGTGTCTCATCGTAGTAACGTTGTGGTGTCTCATCGTGGTAACGTTGTGGTGTCTCATCGTAGTAACGTTGTGGTGTCTCATCGTAGTAACGTTGTGGTGTCTCATCGTAGAAACGTTGTGGTGTCTCATCGTAGTAACGTTGTGGTGTCTCATCGTAGTAACGTTGTGGTGTCTCATCGTAGTAACGTTGTGGTGTCTCATCGTAGAAACGTTGTGGTATCTCATCGTAGAAACATTGTGGTGTCTCATCGTAGTGACGTGACGTTGTGGTGTCTCATCGTAGAAACGTTGTGTTCTCTCATCGTAGTAACGTTGTGGTGTCTCATCGTAGTAACGTTGTGGTGTCTCATCGTAGAAACGTTGTGGTGTCTCATCGTAGAAACGTTGTGGTGTCTCATCGTAGAAACGTTGTGGTGTCTCATCGTAGTAACGTTGTGGTGTCTCATCGTAGAAACGTTGTGGTGTCTCATTCAATTCTATTGTACAAAGAGGTGGTAAAAGTATTGCTGTCTGTCATGAGTAGTCCTTTATGTGGAAATTGACGTTTGTTTGTTTGTTTGTTTGTTTGTTTGTTTGTTTGTTTATTTATTTATTAGTAAACCCAACAACCACCCCTGTCCCGTGGACCCCTGATGTGGACTTCTGTAGCCTGATCTACTGTGAAGAAGTGTTCTGCTGTCCCACTACAGCCTCCATGGATAATACCAGCACCATCTCTCCTGCCCTCCTCTCCTCCACTGTATCTCCCACTACCGGGCCCTCTCTAGCAGGTGAGCTGTCTACTCCCTGTATCTCCCACTACCGGGCCCTCTCTAGCAGGTGAGCTGTCTACTCCCTGTATCTCCCACTACCGGGCCCTCTCTAGCAGGTGAGCTGGCTACTCCCTGTATCTCCCACTACCGGGCCCTCTCTAGCAGGTGAGCTGTCTACTCCCTGTATCTCCCACTACCGGGCCCTCTCTAGCAGGTGAGCTGTCTACTCCCTGTCTTCATTTACCAACAGCATTCTCCACTGTATCTCCCACTACCGGGCCCTCTCTAGCAGGTGAGCTGTCTACTCCCTGTCTTCATTTACCAACAGCATTCTCCACTGTATCTCCCACTACCGGGCCCTCTCTAGCAGGTGAGCTGTCTACTCCCTGTATCTCCCACTACCGGGCCCTCTCTAGCAGGTGAGCTGGCTACTCCCTGTATCTCCCACTACTGGGCCCTCTCTAGCAGGTGAGCTGGCTACTCCCTGTATCTCCCACTACCGGGCTCTCTCTAGCAGGTGAGCTGGCTACTCCCTGTATCTCCCACTACCGGGCCCTCTCTAGCAGGTGAGCTGGCTACTCCCTGTATCTCCCACTACCGGGCCCTCTCTAGCAGGTGAGCTGGCTACTCCCTGTATCTCCCACTACCGGGCCCTCTCTAGCAGGTGAGCTGGCTACTCCCTGTATCTCCCACTACCGGGCCCTCTCTAGCAGGTGAGCTGGCTACTCCCTGTATCTCCCACTACCGGGCCCTCTCTAGCAGGTGAGCTGTCTACTCCCTGTATCTCCCACTACCGGGCCCTCTCTAGCAGGTGAGCTGTCTACTCCCTGTATCTCCCACTACCGGGCCCTCTCTAGCAGGTGAGCTGGCTACTCCCTGTATCTCCCACTACCGGGCCCTCTCTAGCAAGTGAGCTGTCTACTCCCTGTATCTCCCACTACCGGGCCCTCTCTAGCAGGTGAGCTGTCTACTCCCTGTCTTCATTTACCAACAGCATTCTCCACTGTATCTCCCTCTACCGGGCCCTCTCTAGCAGGTGAGCTGTCTACCCCCTGTATCTCCCACTACCGGGCCCTCTCTAGCAGGTGAGCTGGCTACTCCCTGTATCTCCCACTACCGGGCCCTCTCTAGCCGGTGAGCTGGCTATTCCCTGTATCTCCCACTACCGGGCCCTCTCTAGCAGGTGAGCTGTCTACCCCCTGTATCTCCCACTACCGGGCCCTCTCTAGCAGGTGAGCTGGCTACTCCCTGTATCTCCCACTACCGGGCCCTCTCTAGCCGGTGAGCTGGCTATTCCCTGTATCTCCCACTACCGGGCCCTCTCTAGCAGGTGAGCTGGCTACTCCCTGTATCTCCCACTACCGGGCCCTCTCTAGCAGGTGAGCTGGCTACTCCCTGTATCTCCCACTACCGGGCCCTCTCTAGCAGGTGAGCTGTCTACTCCCTGTATCTCCCACTACCGGGCCCTCTCAAGCAGGTGAGCTGGCTACTCCCTGTATCTCCCACTACCGGGCCCTCTCTAGCAGGTGAGCTGTCTACTCCCTGTATCTCCCACTACCGGGCCCTCTCTAGCAGGTGAGCTGTCTACTCCCTGTATCTCCCACTACCGGGCCCTCTCTAGCAGGTGAGCTGGCTACTCCCTGTATCTCCCACTACCGGGCCCTCTCTAGCAGGTGAGCTGTCTACCCCCTGTATCTCCCACTACCGGGCCCTCTCTAGCAGGTGAGCTGGCTACTCCCTGTATCTCCCACTACCGGGCCCTCTCTAGCAGGTGAGCTGGCTACTCCCTGTATCTCCCACTACCGGGCCCTCTCTAGCAGGTGAGCTGGCTACTCCCTGTATCTCCCACTACCGGGCCCTCTCTAGCAGGTGAGCTGGCTACTCCCTGTATCTCCCACTACCGGGCCCTCTCTAGCCGGTGAGCTGGCTATTCCCTGTATCTCCCACTACCGGGCCCTCTCTAGCAGGTGAGCTGGCTACTCCCTGTATCTCCCACTACCGGGCCCTCTCTAGCAGGTGAGCTGTCTACCCCCTGTATCTCCCACTACCGGGCCCTCTCTAGCAGGTGAGCTGGCTACTCCCTGTCTTCATTTACCAACAGCCATCTCCACTGTATCTCTTTCTTCATGCTAGCTTATCTTGACGTAAAACCTACCATGTTGCTGACCTTGAATGAGACGTAATTCTGATGCTCTATAAAGTGTTGGCATTGTGCTGCTTGTGACAGGCAGTAATCTCACTTCTCTTTTTGGTTCCAATTCTGCCTTGTCAGATAAAGGGAAAGACAAATTCAATGAAGAAATCAAAGATGCAGGAGATTGTAAGTCAGATTCTATCACATGCGTTTGATGACACATTATAATGCTAATCCAAATGTGTTATTTTCTGACTTTATTTCACAATACTTTATGACATCAGATTGTTGTTCTATTTTCAGGGACAAACACAACCATAAAGTCTTTTTTCATCAAAGAAAACGAACAGATCATTGACTCTCGGTACTGTGAGAGGGGAAGCTGCGGGTACGTCATTCAGTCAGTAGTTTGAACTCATTTAATAGATGTAGATTCAGACTGCCAAACCCCATGGTATACTTCATCTCCACGTTGATCTGTTTCCATTCAGGTCAGGAAACTACTCCTTCCAAATCCCTATCAGCAAGTTCGTCCCCACCAACATGCGTGTCACTGTCCAGATGAAGTGAGTGACCAGGACACGAGACATGCTTCCTCTGGTCTCCACTTTGTTTTCCTCTTGAATAATTCAATAGGACTTGTCTTCCCACTGTGGTGGTGACAGGTTGGCATTGACTGGGGACTCTGGAAGGAGCAGGGGATAGTTTCTAAGAGGTTGTTTTACCTCCGGGGCTGATGATGGTCTGAATCCTCCCAGACATTCAGAGTCCATACACGGGGGACCTTGTGAGTCTAAGGGCTCCATTTAATCCTTAGTGCAGTAGGGTGCGGTTTGGGATTTAAAGGCAATGTTTCCGGGCATTTGCGGAGACTGCAGTAACGTAGTTGCTGCGTATGTCGTCTCAATGGGAAACGACCTTTAAATGTCAATCACACTATACCGCAGATCTTCAGCGCTACGGATTGAATCGAGACTTGAAGCTTTGTCTGAATCAGACATTGGACCCCATTCTGGCAGGACTTCCTGTTCTGTATGAGGAGATGAAGGCCTCTAAGACAGAGCTGCATAAGGCACATTCTCTCATTGTTGTTCACACTAATTACAAATGGTCACAGAGCACTTGGTACTTGCACCGTGGGTTTGTTGTAAGTACCGTAAATGACCACTAGGTGTCTCCTCTCCTCTGACGCAGTACTACAGAGCTGCTGGTTGTCCACCTGTGTCATAATGATGAGACGTTTCAATGCTCTGCCTTGATGGACCACGATCAAACCAACGAAGAATACAATTTCATAAATACACAGGTATGGCATCCACAGACAACACTATACTGTGGTTGCTCTCTGTTTGATAATTACAAACTCTCTGGTCTTTGTATGATAAAAAGTGAACAAAGAAAGTAAGAAAGAAAGAGAGTGTAAAGGTTGAAAGTGTTTCTCTTGTTCTCTCCAGGGCTACGTCCATGAATGGCCTCTGCCAGTGTCTCGATTCTACAGGAGCTCCTACCACTTCCGCTCAGCAGTGGCTGTAAGAACTAAAAGATTTCTCCAATGTGTCCTTTCCTAAAATATCAATGTCAAACGACACTGTCCAGGTAGCCTCACAACTACTATGTGTTGTATGTTGTGGGGGGGAAAACCACCCAATCTGATAACCACAATCTAACAGAGTTGTTAAGCTCTCGTCTCCCCGTAATGCTCTCGTCTCCCCGTAATGCTCTCATCTCCCCGTAATGCTCTGGTCTCCCCGTAATGCTCTCGTCTCCCCGTAATGCTCTCGTCTCCCCGTAATGCTCCCCGTAATGCTCTCGTCTCCCCGTAATGCTCTCCGTAATGCTCTCGTCTCCCCGTAATGCTCCCCGTAATGGCCTCGTCTCACACTGGTATTGGAAACTGAACAAGAGTTCACAACTGTCACTGTAGGCCACCCAGAGATGTTATTTAATGTTGTAACAGACGTTGACTACACCCTGTTATTGTCATGGGTTTTAGTAGTCTTTGCCAGATGTCCTATTCTTACAATATCACACAGTTAAATGTATGTGTGGTTGATTTGAGGATTTGTTTCCGACCAAAACAAACTGTAAATCTTCTTCATCTCAGAGAGGAAGAGGGGAAGCGAGAGGTTTTACTCTGCTCAAAATCTGCCCACAAAGTGAGGAATTTCTGTACGAACGTCAATAAGAGAGTGTTGAATTTGGTCAACAAAAAAATGTAATTCGTATTTTGCTACGTGAGGCTTGTTTGATGGAATAGAAGTTTCGTAATGGTTAAGGTTGTTGCACGGATATAAGTGAACACATGTGGCATTTCAGCAACTTTGAAAACAAAACTACTTTATATCAGATTTGTTACTGTTGTCGTGGGGATAGATGGAGAACTCAACATGGCAATACCCATGCTAAAATGGGTTATAGCCATGTTGAGTTCTCCATCTATCCCAATGACAATCCATAACCCATTTTAGCATGGGTATTGCCATTGAGGGCTTCCACCATTTTAAAGTAGTCAACTGGGGTGGGGATTCCTACGAGAGGGAAGCAATCCCACAATGAAGAAGAAGAAAATGGACTACTTTAAAATGGAGATGCTGCCCGTGCTGGCACAGAAGCTAAAATGAGAACTCTATCTCTAAGGCCTGTTGTGCACACGCCTATCTACCCTGTCATTGGCTAGAATGGTTCCACCTGATCTCGCCTCCTCAGGCTTGCCTTCCATCTTTGAGGACTTGTACAGTATTTCCACTGTTAGAGGCATCACTTGTCAATGTAATAGACAATCTTGGTCTATCTCCATCCAGGGCCAGGCAGACTGCAATACCGACCGTGGCTTCGTGGGGGCGCTGTTCACAGACTACCACTTCAACTTCTACCGGAGGTGTGAGTGAGGAAGAAGACCTCATACTGTAGTTCCTCTGGCAGGCCAGCCAGTGTTCAATGACATGGGTGTCGATGCTTCTCTTCGTGATGCATGGCAATCGTAATAATTCATCCACTTTGTATTGTTTTTCTATGAAATGTCCTGATTGTTGATGAGATCGTTGTATATAATCTCTTTTACAAGGACTGTAATAAGAGAATATTTATTGATACAGAATTACAGCAGGTAAGAGTCGTATGATTCACTTTGCCTTGTGACAGTTCTGGCACTATGTGAAAAGAGATTGAATTGGAACAGACCTGAACAGGATCATTTTGCTTTCAGTGGAATGTAAATGCAGTATAACAGGTTATTGATTGTTCATTAAACTATACATTGATCATGTCACACTGTTGGAACACAGGAGGACAGGATGAGGCCCAAAGTAAAATAGTACTTCTATCTCATACTTGACATTTATTTCAGAAAGTAATTGTGTTGAACTCTGTGTTACTGCATCATTTCCTAGTAATTACCAGGTAAATACAATTGGAAACTGTAAAATAAAGTACTGAATTCTCTGTTCTGAAGCAGCTACTTGCCATCCAGGGTCAACTTTATCGTTCAGACGCAAATTTAGAATGACGTCAGTTGCCTACAACACACATCACCGCCAACACAACTTTTAAACCAACGGCTACAAGGGATTCTAACCAATGTCTCCCTGTCTCCTCTCCTCTATTCTAACCAATAGAGATGTCTCCTCTCCTCTATTCTAGCCAATAGAGATGTCTCCTCTCCTCTATTCTGGCCAATAGAGATGTCTCCTCTCCTCTATTCTAACCAATAGAAATGTCTCCTTCTCCTCTATTCTGGCCAATAGAAATGTCTCTTCTCCTCTATTCTAACCAATAGAAATGTCTCCTCTCCTCTATTCTAACCAATAGAAATGTCTCCTTCTCCTCTATTCTGGCCAATAGAAATGTCTCCTCCTTCTCTATTCTGGCCAATAGAAATGTCTCCTCTCCTCTCTATTCTAACCAATAGAAATGTCTCCTTCTCCTCTATTCTGGCCAATATAAATGTCTCCTCTCTCCTCTATTCTAACCAATAGAGATGTCTCCTTCTCCTCTCTCCTCTTTAAACCTTTGACATCATCCACACACCATGAGAGAGGGATTGGAGGAATCTGGAATAGAAAGTAACACACACACACACACACACACACACACTAGAATGTAAAGTACACAACCAACGGCCCATAATCCGTTCTGACATCCGTATAAATCATTCACATTTTAATTAATCTGAAATCCATTCCAACAGGAGACAAGAGATATCTTTGTGCAGCCTATGACCTATATGAGTGCAGTGTGTGTGTGCCTGATGGGGGGGTGGAGGAAGAGATGGGGGATGGGAAAGAAATGGGGGATGGAGGGAGAAATGGGATGGAGGGAGGGAGAAATGGGATGGATAAAAGGAGGGATGGAGGGAGGGATTGGAGGGTTGGGATGGAGGGAGAGATGGGGGTTATGGAGGAAGAGATGGGGGATGGAGGGAGAAGTGGGGGATGGGGAGAGAGATGAGGGAGAAGTGGGGGATGGAGGGAGAGATGAGGGAGAAATGGGGGATGGAGGGAGAAATGGGATGGAGGGATAGATGGAAGATGGGGATAGAGGGAGGGATGGGGGAATAGATGGGAGATGGGGGAGAGAAGTGGGATGGAGGAAGAAATGGGGGATGGAGGGATAGATGAGGGAGAAGTGGGGGATGGAGGGAGAAATGGGATGGAGGGATAGATGGGGGAGAGAAGTGGGATGGAGGAAGAAATGGGGGATGGAGGGATTGATGAGGGAGAAGTGGGGGATGGAGGGAGAAATGGGGGATGGAGGGATAGATGGGGGAGAGAAGTGGGGGATGGAGGGAGAAATGGGATGGAGGGATAGATGGGGGGAGAGAAGTGGGGTGGAGGGAGATGGGGGAATCGATGGGGGATGGAGGGAGATATGGGGGATGGAGGGGGAAAAGATGGGGGATGGATGGAGGGAGAAATGGGGGTGATGGATGGAGGGAAAATGGGGGTGATGGACGGAAGGAGATGGGGGTAATGCATGGAGGGAGAGAGAGGAGTAGAGGGAGAGCTAGGGGGTTGAGGGAAAAATGGGGGATGAAGAGAGAAAAGTTGGTTGGAGTGGATTAGAGATGTTAGAACAAACGATAAGTGGACGCTGTAGGTCTGAATGAATTAGCTGTGTGTTACGGAGAATGATGCTCCCAATATTATCCTGATCAAGCACAGGACCCCACCGTCACATGACCCCACCGTCACAGGACCAGACCGTCACAGGACCACACAGGACCCCACCGTCACAGGACCCCACCGTCACAGGACCACACCGTCACAGGACCCCACCGTCACATGACCCCACCGTCACAGGACCCCACCGTCACAGGACCCCACAGGACCCCACCGTCACAGGACCCCACCGTCACAGGACCCCACCGTCACAGGACCCCACAGGACCCCACCGTCACAGGACCCCACCGTCACAGGACCCCACCGTCACAGGACCCCACAGGACCACACCGTCACAGGACCACACCGTCACAGGACCCCACCGTCACAGGACCACAACGTCACAGGACCCCCACCGTCACAGGACCACACCGTCACAGGACCCCCACCGTCACAGGACCCCCACCGTCACAGGACCCCACCGTCACAGGACCCCACCGTCACAGGACCCCACCGTCACAGGACCCCACCGTCACAGGACCCCACAGGACCACACCGTCACAGGACCCCACCGTCACAGGACCACACCGTCACAGGACCCCACCGTCACAGGACCCCCACCGTCACAGGACCACACCGTCACAGGACCCCACCGTCACAGGACCCCACCGTCACAGGACCCCACCGTCACAGGACCCCACCGTCACAGAACCCCACAGGACCCCACCGTCACATGACCCCACCTTCACAGGACCACACCGTCACAGGACCACACCGTCACAGGACCCCACCTTCACAGGACCCCACCGTCACAGGACCACACCGTCACAGGACCACACCGTCACAGGACCCCCACCGTCACAGGACCCCACCGTCACAGGACCCCACAGGACCCCACCGTCACAGGACCCCACCGTCACAGCACCCCACAGGACCCCACCGTCACAGCACCCCACCATCACAGGACCCCACCTTCACAGGACCCCACCGTCACAGGACCCCACAGGACCCCACCTTCACAGGACCCCACCGTCACAGGACCCCACCGTCACAGGACCCCACAGGACCCCACCGTCACAGGACCCCACCGTCACAGGACCCCACAGGACCCCACCGTCACAGGACCCCACCGTCAAAGGACCCCACCGTCACAGGACCCCACAGGACCCCACAGGACCCCACCATCACATGACCCCACCGTCACAGGACCCCACAGGACCCCACAGGACCCCACCGTCACAGGACCCCACCGTCACAGGACCACACCGTCACAGGACCCCACCGTCACAGGACCCCACCGTCACAGGACCCCACCGTCACAGGACCCCACAGGACCACACTGTCACAGGACCCCACCGTCACAGGACCCCACCGTCACAGGACCCCACCGTCACAGGACCCCACAGGACCCCACCATCACAGGACCACACCGTCACAGGACCCCCACCGTCACAGGACCCCACCGTCACAGGACCCCACCGTCACAGGACCCCACCGTCACAGGACCCCACTGGACCCCACCGTCACAGGACCCCACCGTCACAGGACCCCACCGTCACAGGACCCCACAGGACCCCACCGTCAGAGGACCACACCGTCACAGGACCCCCACCGTCACAGGACCCCACCGTCACAGGACCCCACCGTCACAGGACCACACCGTCACAGGACCCCACCGTCACAGGACCCCACCGTCACAGAACCCCACAGGACCCCACCGTCACAGAACCCCACAGGACCCCACCGTCACATGACCCCACCTTCACAGGACCACACCGTCACAGGACCCCACTTTCACAGGACCCCCACCGTCACAGGACCCCCACCGTCACAGGACCCCCACCGTCACAGGACCCCCACCGTCACAGGACCCCACCGTCACAGGACCCCACCGTCACAGGAACCCACAGGACCCCACCGTCACAGGACCCCACCGTCACAGCACCCCACCATCACAGGACCCCACAGGACCCCACCTTCACAGGACCCCACCGTCACAGGACCCCACAGGACCCCACCGTCACAGGACCCCACCGTCACAGGACCCCACCGTCACAGGACCCCACTGTCACAGGACCCCACAGGACCCCACCGTCACATGACCCCACCGTCACAGGACCCCACCGTCACAGGACCCCACCGTCACAGGACCCCACAGGACCCCACCGTCACAGGACCCCACCGTCACAGGACCCCACAGGACCCCACCGTCACAGGACACCACCGTCACAGGACCCCACCGTCACAGGACCCCACCGTCACGTGACCCCACCGTCACAGGACCCCACAGGACCCCACAGGACCCCACCGTCACAGGACCCCATCGTCACAGGACCCCACCGTCACAGGACCCCACCGTCACAGGACCCCACCGTCACAGGACCAGACCGTCACAGGACCACACCGTCACTCATTTAGTCATCAACTAATTCCTTCATTAAAACTAAAGAACAAAATATCCGTCAACAGACATGACGTGGTCCTTACAACCAGAAACACAGAGGAACACGTTGACACTCAACCCATCTCTCTGTGTGTTTTATGACTTATTCAAGCGCAACCCAAGCAGCACTCTGAAAGACTAATTAGGTGGCAGTAGACGGCGTGGAGAATGACGGCTGGAAGAGTCAGAAGACACATCCTTCCGCTCTACCTGGAGGGATGGGAGAAACTGTAGAAGATTCTGCTGCATTATTGACGAACAGTGAAGACACTGGTTAGCCAGGCGGTGAGGAGTAGGCTGTGGCTGACAGGGGTGGAGGCAGAGAGAGTCAGAGAGGGTAGAATAGGCTGTGGCTGACAGGGGTGGAGGCAGAGAGGCAGAGAGGGTAGACTAGGCTGTGGCTGACAGGGGTGGAGGCAGAGAGAGTCAGAGGGGGTAGACTAGGCTGTGGCTGACAGGGGTGGAGGCAGAGAGAGGCAGAGAGGGTAGACTAGGCTGGGACAGGTGGTGAGGAGTAGGCTGTGGCTGACAGGGGTGGAGGCAGAGAGAGTAGACTAGGCTGGGACAGGGGGTGGGGGGGACAGAGGCACACAGCCCAGACCACACACCAGCAGCATTCCCACAAGCCTCTGCAACAGAGATGGACGTAGAGGTGAGTTACTGCCACAGAAAACATTTTATAAATATCTGCATGTAGAATGTATTATTCATTAGTACACAGAGGCTCTGTAGAATGTATTGATTCAGTTACTTTTAATGTGTTCTTCTCTGTCTACAATGTAAACACTAAAGCACAAATAGCCTGTTTAATCACAGGGTGAACATAATGCATGTTATACGTATGTACGTGTGAGTTGGGCTACACAGCCTGCTAACACTTGAGGATTAGTAACATTCGCGTGATGCCAAATCGATGAAAGATGTATTGCAAATTATGTTTAGACATTTTCATGGAATTTGTGTGCATAGGCTACTAGGATTTATTATTTATAGAAGAGAGAACTTCAGAAGAGAAATGGACTCTACACTGAGTGGACATAACATTAAGGACACCTTCGTACTAATCCACTCCACCCCCCTATTGCCCTCAGAACAGCCTCAATTCATCAGGTCATGGACTCTACACTGAGTGGACATAACATTAAGGACACCTTCCTAATATTGAGTTGAACCCCCTATTGTCCTCAGAACAGCCTCAATTCATCAGGTCATGGACTCTACACTGAGTGGACATAACATTAAGAACACCTTCCTAATATTGAGTTGAACCCCCTATTGTCCTCAGAACAGCCTCAATTCATCAGGTCATGGACTCTACACTGAGTGGACATAACATTAAGGACACCTTCGTACTAATCCACTCCACCCCCCTATTGCTCTCAGAACAGCCTCAATTCATCAGGTCATGGACTCTACACTGAGTGGACATAACATTAAGGACACCTTCGTACTAATCCACTCCACCCCCCTATTGCTCTCAGAACAGCCTCAATTCATCAGGTCATGGACTCTACACTGAGTGGACATAACATTAAGGACACCTTCGTACTAATCCACTCCACCCCCCTATTGCTCTCAGAACAGCCTCAACTCTTCAGGTCATGGACTCTACACTGAGTGGACATAACATTAAGGACACCTTCGTACTAATCCACTCCACCCCCCTATTGCTCTCAGAACAGCCTCAACTCTTCAGGTCATGGACTCTACACTGAGTGGACATAACATTAAGTACACCTTCGTACTAATCCACTCCACCCCCCTATTGCTCTCAGAACAGCCTCAACTCGTCAGGTCATGGACTCTACACTGAGTGGACATAACATTAAGGACACCTTCGTACTAATCCACTCCACCCCCCTATTGCTCTCAGAACAGCCTCAACTCTTCAGGTCATGGACTCTACACTGAGTGGACATAACATTAAGGACACCTTCGTACTAATCCACTCCACCCCCCTATTGCTCTCAGAACAGCCTCAACTCGTCAGGTCATGGACTCTACAAGGTGTTGAAAGCGTTCCACAGGGATGCTGGTCCATGTTGACTCCAGTGTTTCCCACAGTTGTGTCAAGTCAAGTTGTCTGGATGTCCTTTGGGTAATGGACCATTCTTGATACACACAGGAAACTGTTGAGTGTGAAAACCCCCAGCAGCGTTGCAGTTCTTGACACAAACCTGTGAGCCTGGCACCTTCTTGAGCCTGGCACCTTCTTGAGCTTGGCACCTTCTTGAGCCTGGCACCTTCTTGAGCCTGGCACCTTCTTGAGCCTGGCACCTTCTTGAGCCTGGCACCTTCTTGAGCCTGGCACCTTCTTGAGCTTGGCACCTTCTTGAGCCTGGCACCTTCTTGAGCCTGGCACCTTCTTGAGCCTGGCACCTTCTTGAGCTTGGTACCTTCTTGAGCTTGGCACCTTCTTGAGCCTGGCACCTTCTTGAGCCTGGCACCTTCTTGAGCCTGGCACCTTCTTGAGCCTGGCACCTTCTTGGCTCCCGAGTGGGGCAGCGGCACTGCATCTCAGTGCAAGAGGCGTCACTACAGTCCCTGGTTCGAATCCAGGTTGTATCACAACCGGCCGTGATTGGGACTCCCATAGGGTGGCGCACAATTGGCCCAGCGTCGTTTGGCCGGTGTAGGTCATCATTGTAAATAATAATTTGTTCTTAATTAACTGATTTGACTAGTTAAGTAAAGGTTCAATACTACCAGACCCTGTTCAAAGACACTTCAATATTCTGTCTTGGCCGTTCACCCTCTGACACAAACACAATCCACGTCTCAATGGTCTCAAGGCTTAAAACTCCTCCTTTAACACGTCTCCTCCCCTTCATCTTTAGCCTGTCTCCTCCCCTTCATCTTTAGCCTGTCTCCTCCCCTTCATCTTTAACCTGTCTCCTCCCCTTCATCTACACTGATTTGAAGAGGATTTAATAGGTGACATCAATAAAGGATCATATCTTTCACCTGGATTCACCTGGTCAGTCTCTGTCATGGAAAGAGCAGGTGTTCTTAATGTTTTGTCCAGTCAGTAATAACAGTGCATAGTGAATGAAGTCATCAACCCTGCCTTCTGCAGTGACATGAACTACATAACAATGACCAAGTGACAGGCTGTTGGATGTGTTTTTAAAAAGCAGTTTTTTGTGATGTTCTCACAACGTTTTAATGGAGGATTTGTATTGGACAATTTGCAAAGAACTTGACTCAGATGTCTACAGAAATGTGGGATTTGTAACTCATGAAACAAACACTATGATACTATTGAATGTATTTCATGGCAGATGTTAGTCCACTCTACCTAGTTCAGTTCTACTGAGGGCTCAGATGTTAGTCCACTCTACCTAGTTCAGTTCTACTGAGGGCTCTGGCTTTAGTCCACTCTACCTAGTTCAGTTCTACTGAGGGCTCAGATGTTAGTCCACTCTACCTAGTTCAGTTCTACTGAGGGCTCAGATGTTAGTCCACTCTACCTAGTTCAGTTCTACTGAGGGCTCAGATGTTAGTCCACTCTACCTAGTTCAGTTCTACTGAGGGCTCAGATGTTAGTCCACTCCACCTAGTTCAGTTCTACTGAGGGCTCAGATGTTAGTCCACTCTACCTTGTTCAGTTCTACTGAGGGCTCAGATGTTAGTCCACTCTACCTAGTTCAGTTCTACTGAGGGCTCAGATGTTAGTCCACTCTACCTAGTTCAGTTCTACTGAGGGCTCAGATGTTAGTCCACTCTACCTAGTTCAGTTCTACTGAGGGCTCAGATGTTAGTCCACTCTACCTAGTTCAGTTCTACTGAGGGCTCAGATGTTAGTCCACTCTACCTAGTTCAGTTCTACTGAGGGCTCAGATGTTAGTCCACTCTACCTAGTTCAGTTCTACTGAGGGCTCAGGCGTTAGTCCACTCTACCTAGTTCAGTTCTACTGAGGGCTCAGATGTTAGTCCACTCTACCTAGTTCAGTTCTACTGAGGGCTCAGACGTTAGTCCACTCTACCTAGTTCAGTTCTACTGAGGGCTCAGATGTTAGTCCACTCTACCTAGTTCAGTTCTACTGAGGGCTCAGATGTTAGTCCACTCTACCTAGTTCAGTTCTACTGAGGGCTCAGATGTTAGTCCACTCTACCTAGTTCAGTTCTACTGAGGGCTCAGATGTTAGTCCACTCTACCTAGTTCAGTTCTACTGAGGGCTCAGATGTTAGTCCACTCTACCTAGTTCAGTTCTACTGAGGGCTCAGATGTCAGTCCACTCTACCTAGTTCAGTTCTACTGAGGGCTCAGATGTCAGTCCACTCTACCTAGTTCAGTTCTACTGAGGGCTCAGATGTTAGTCCACTCTACCTAGTTCAGGTCTACTGAGGGCTCAGATGTTAGTCCACTCTACCTAGTTCAGTTCTACTGAGGGCTCAGATGTTAGTCCACTCTACCTAGTTCAGTTCTACTGAGGGCTCAGATGTTAGTCCACTCTACCTAGTTCAGTTCTACTGAGGGCTCAGATGTTAGTCCACTCTATCTAGTTCAGTTCTACTGAGGGCTCAGATGTTAGTCCACTCTACCTAGTTCAGTTCTACTGAGGGCTCAGATGTTAGTCCACTCTACCTAGTTCAGGTCTACTGAGGGCTCAGATGTTAGTCCACTCTACCTAGTTCAGTTCTACTGAGGGCTCAGATGTTAGTCCACTCTACCTAGTTCAGTTCTACTGAGGGCTCAGATGTTAGTCCACTCTACCTAGTTCAGTTCTACTGAGGGCTCAGATGTTAGTCCACTCTATCTAGTTCAGTTCTACTGAGGGCTCAGATGTTAGTCCACTCTACCTAGTTCAGTTCTACTGAGGGCTCAGATGTTAGTCCACTCTACCTAGTTCAGTTCTACTGAGGGCTCAGATGTTAGTCCACTCTACCTAGTTCAGTTCTACTGAGGGCTCAGATGTTAGTCCACTCTACCTAGTTCAGTTCTACTGAGGGCTCAGATGTTAGTCCACTCTACCTAGTTCAGTTCTACTGAGGGCTCAGATGTTAGTCCACTCTACCTAGTTCAGGTCTACTGAGGGCTCAGATGTTAGTCCACTCTACCTAGTTCAGTTCTACTGAGGGCTCAGATGTTAGTCCACTCTACCTAGTTCAGTTCTACTGAGGGCTCAGATGTTAGTCCACTCTACCTAGTTCAGTTCTACTGAGGGCTCAGATGTTAGTCCACTCTATCTAGTTCAGTTCTACTGAGGGCTCAGATGTTAGTCCACTCTACCTAGTTCAGTTCTACTGAGGGCTCAGATGTTAGTCCACTCTACCTAGTTCAGGTCTACTGAGGGCTCAGATGTTAGTCCACTCTACCTAGTTCAGTTCTACTGAGGGCTCAGATGTTAGTCCACTCTACCTAGTTCAGTTCTACTGAGGGCTCAGATGTTAGTCCACTCTACCTAGTTCAGTTCTACTGAGGGCTCAGGCGTTAGTCCACTCTACCTAGTTCAGTTTTACTGAGGGCTCAGATGTTAGTCCACTCTACCTAGTTCAGTTCTACTGAGGGCTCAGATGTTAGTCCACTCTACCTAGTTCAGTTCTACTGAGGGCTCAGATGTTAGTCCACTCTACCTAGTTCAGTTCTACTGAGGGCTCTGGCTTTAGTCCACTCTACCTAGTTCAGTTCTACTGAGGGCTCAGATGTTAGTCCACTCTACCTAGTTCAGTTCTACTGAGGGCTCAGATGTTAGTCCACTCTACCTAGTTCAGTTCTACTGAGGGCTCAGATGTTAGTCCACTCTACCTAGTTCAGTTCTACTGAGGGCTCAGATGTTAGTCCACTCTACCTAGTTCAGTTCTACTGAGGGCTCAGATGTTAGTCCACTCTACCTAGTTCAGTTCTACTGAGGGCTCAGGCTTTAGTCCACTCTACCTAGTTCAGTTCTACTGAGGGCTCAGACGTTAGTCCACTCTACCTAGTTCAGTTTTACTGAGGGCTCAGATGTTAGTCCACTCTACCTAGTTCAGTTCTACTGAGGGCTCAGATGTTAGTCCACTCTACCTAGTTCAGTTCTACTGAGGGCTCAGATGTTAGTCCACTCTACCTAGTTCAGTTCTACTGAGGGCTCAGACACAGTTGCAGCTGAACAGGACTACTGAGGGCTCAGACAGAGTTGCAGCTGAACAGGACTACTGAGGTAAATAAGCTCAACCTAGCTGTAGCGGGAGAGGTGTCCGGTTCCTTAGTGACAGCACACACACACACACAGACACAGACAGACACACACACACACCTGTCTCACATAGGCATAATGAAACACGTCTGTCCATCCCTAGCTCCCACGGTCCCACCTCTCACTCAGCTCAAACTGGAAAGACACCTCACTCAATGAAAGTGTGAAAGTAATATAAATGAAGTATTGCTTTTAGGTGTCTGGCTCTTGTTCTGCTGCAGTAAACTGGGATGTTACTTAGGAATAATCCCCTTCTGTCTTTTATTTGACAGGCGCTAGTGGACCGGACATTAAGACGTCTTTACCTCTCACATTCAGCAGCAGAAAGGTGAGGGTTTCAGGTGACTCCTCTCTCGCGCTTTCTTTTTCCCTCTCTTTCTCATTCTCTCGCTCTCATTCTCTCCCTCTCTCTTTTTCCTTCTCTCTCTTTCTCTCCCTCTCTCTTTTTCCTTCTCTCGCGCTCTTTCTTTCTTTCTTTCTTTTGGTCTCTCTCTCTTGCTCTCGCTCATTCTCTCTGGCTCTCTTTTTTCCTTCTCTCGCTCTCTTTCTCTCTCTCTCTCTGTCGCTATCTCTGGGTGGGCTCTAGGTGAGAGAGAGAGACAGGGTGGGCTCTAGGTGAGAGAGAGAGAGACAGGGTGGGCTCTAGTGAGAGAGAGACAGGGTGGGCTCTAGTGAGAGAGAGAGAGACAGGGTGGGCTCTAGTGAGAGAGAGAGACAGGGTGGGCTCTAGTGAGAGAGAGAGAGACAGGGTGGGCTCTAGTGAGAGAGAGAGACAGGGTGGGCTCTAGTGAGAGAGAGAGAGAGAGACAGGGTGGGCTCTAATAAGAGAGAGACAGGGGTGGGCCACGTCAAGGTGCTATCGATCTCATGTCTTGGTGTCGTTTCCATCCAGTAACCCAACACTTAGTGTTCCATCATGATCACATTGAGGCAAACCTGTAAAATAAGCTCCCGAAGACAACCTGTGTGTGTGTGTGTGTGTGTGTGTGTGTGTGTGTGTGTGTGTGTGTGTGTGTGTGTGTGTGTGTGTGTGTGTGTGTGTGTGTGTGTGTGTGTGTGTGTGTGTGTGTGTGTGTGTGTGTGTGCTGTGATACAGACCCAGGCAAGCCAACACCTCTATCAGGCCTCTCCTCTCTTAACTGAAGGGCTCTTGGCTACTGACCTGAATAATGATGATTACTCAGATTTTCCACGGCGATGCAGGACCGAACCACAACCTCTCCTTCAGGAGCAGGGATACGTTACAGTGGCAAGGCTCAATGTACAGTAAAGACAACTGATTGGTTAACAGCAGGCAGGGAAGGAAGCAACGAGAGAGGAAGACATTGGTAAATGGGAGACTTCACGGTTACACTGTATGTGGACTGCTGCTGCGCCATCATTCACTTTGTCAACGTGCCGTTTGCTCACTTAGAAAACCTGCTGTCAGTGGAACGAAACGCTTATGAAAATCACGTCTGGAGTTTTAAATGTTCTGGAAAGTAATATATTTAAGAATGTGTTAGAAAAAGGAGCATCATCTAATGTCCCCCCCGTTCTCCTTTTACAGGCCATGTATTTTCCCTCCCATCAACCCTGCTACTCAAAGCAAAGAGAGGGGAGACCCAGCCAAGCTCCCCCTCCGGGAGCTCCCCCTCCAGGAGCTCCCCATCCAGGAACACCAGAGGAAAGTGGAGGACAACAAGCATCTACTTGAGGAGGTACAGTACATGTGGTAGGAACTACAACGTCTTCTATTTTGCCTCTAGGACTTGTGGGAAAGGTAGTCATGGAGTCTACCTCAGAAGATGCTTGCCCCCGGGTGGGTGGAGAGAGAGAAACACTCATATTGAATATCACACAGTTGACTGATGTGTGTGTGTGTGTGTGTGTGTGTGTGTGTGTGTGTGTGAGAGAGAGATGAGATGGGATCAGCAGTGTGTGTGTGTGTGTGTGAGAGAGAGAGAGAGATGAGATGGGGCTAGCAGTGTGTGTGTGTGTGCGAGAGAGAGAGAGAGATGAGATGGGATCAGCAGTCGGTTAGTTGTCTTGCAGCGGTGGTGACATCTTCACAGCTATCAGATCACAGCAGAGTGTGACTGTGATAGCATAACGCTATAGAGGCTGTACTGACTGTGAGAGGATAACGCTATAGAGGCTGTACTGACTGTGAGAGGATAACGCTATAGAGGCTATACTGACTGTGAGGGGATAACGCTATAGAGGCTGTACTGACTGTGAGAGGGGATAACGCTATAGAGGCTGTACTGACTGTGAGAGGGGATAACGCTATAGAGGCTGTACTGACTGTGAGGGGATAACGCTATAGAGGCTGTACTGACTGTGAGAGGGGATAACGCTATAGAGGCTGTACTGACTGTGAGAGGGGATAACGCTATAGAGGCTGTACTGACTGTGAGAGGGGATAACGCTATAGAGGCTGTGCTGACTTTGAGGGGATAACGCTATAGAGGCTGTACTGACTGTGAGAGAGGATAACGCTATAGAGGCTGTACTGACTGTGAGAGGGGATAACGCTATAGAGGCTGTACTGACTGAGAGGGGATAACGCTATAGAGGCTGTACTGACTGTGAGAGGGGATAACGCTATAGAGGCTGTACTGACTGTGAGGGGATAACGCTATAGAGAATGTATAACGCTATAGAGGCTGTACTGACTGTGAGAGAGGATAACGCTATAGAGGCTGTACTGACTGTGAGAGGAGATAACGCTATAGAGGCTGTACTGACTGTCATCATCATGTCTTATCTCAGCCATCTTACAGGGTTGTTATCTGACTGATAGCGACAGAGAGAAGAGGTAAATAAATACACTAAAATACATCATTAGATTTAATCTGCCTCATTGGACCGTGGCTGGGAATCCTTTACCAATGCAATATGATGTCCCCAACATACAGTATTGTTTGTGTTTAACCACAACAGAAGATACTCATAACATCTTGTTTCAGAGAGTTTGTCTCTGTTCATTCACAACTGCAGTCATAAAGCCTCTGGGCACCGTGCTGGCTGAAATGATGGGTTCCGTGCTGGCTGAAATGATGGGCTCCGTGCTGGCTGAAATGATGGGCTTCGTGTTGGCTGAAATGATGGGCTCCGTGCTGGCTGAAATGATGGGCTCCGTGCTGGCTGAAATGATGGGCGCCGTGCTGGCTGAAATGACCACGATGTTGTTGCCCAGTTGGAGGGTTGTTAGGTGAGAATGAAGCAGATTGGAAACTCAAGGCCCGAGCCAGAATCCCATTAAGATGTTCTGTCTGAAATGGTGTCTGGACCGCAGCCCACCGGAGATGGAGAATGAGTTCCTTTACGCTGTCGATAAGTCGTCCTCAAGCTGGAACAGATGGCTTTTTGTGTGAGTGAGCAGCGAGGGTTGTCACTTATGTGTGTTTGGGTGGGATACATGAGGATAGTGCTTCTTGTGTGTTTGGGTGGGATACTTGAGGATAGTGCTTCTGTGTGTTTGGGTGGGATACGTGAGGATAGTGTTTCTGTGTGTTTGGGTGGGATACGTGAGGATAGTGCTTCTGTGTGTTTGGGTGGGATACATGTCGGTTGACAAGTTTTTGTCCTGAGATCAGGAGGAGGATAGTGCTTCTGAATGCTACAAGTCCATTCAGTTTGTAATGTACCCTTTTGGCAAAATCCGTCTTGGTGGATTTATCTATGCAGAATCACCTTGCAGTCAACACACAGAAGAGCCACAGCTATAACTCCCTGTGGTTAACTAAAGCAGTGATGTGGATACTAAAAGGAGTCTCCCTGGGTTCTCTGCTGTGCAGCTGGCGCGTATGGAGGAGGAGCTGATAGACCGTCTTCGCAGGGAGGTGGCGAGACAGAGAGAGCTGAACGTTCTGCGACAGGAGGACAACAGGCTACGCTGGAGGACACTGTGCTTCCTCCAGCTCAACCAGCGCCTCAAAAAGTACGTACCACAGACTTTACAATATAAAAATGTTTCTCTCCAGATATGATACTGTAGTATGAATTTATGAGATAGTGAAAGGCTATCAAGGACATATACTACATTAATCCTCCCAAAGGAGATAACCTACTGGTAACCTGTTGATACCTGGTAGTACAGTCTCCTCCCAAAGGAGATAACCTACTGGTAACCTGTTGATGCCTGGTAGTACAGTCTCCTCCCAAAGGAGATAACCTACTGGTAACCTGTTGATACCTGGTAGTACAGTCTCCTCCCAAAGGAGATAACCTACTGGTAACCTGTTGATGTCTGGTAGTACACTCTCCTCCCAAAGGAGATAACCTACTGGTAACCTGTTGATACCTGGTAGTACAGTCTCCTCCCAAAGGAGATAACCTACTGGTAACCTGTTGATACCTGGTAGTACAGTCTCCTCCCAAAGGAGATAACCTACTGGTAACCTGTTGATACCTGGTAGTACAGTCTCCTCCCAAAGGAGATAACCTACTGGTAACCTGTTGATACCTGGTAGTACAGTCTCCTCCCAAAGGAGATAACCTACTGGTAACCTGTTGATACCTGGTAGTACAGTCTCCTCCCAAAGGAGATAACCTACTGGTAACCTGTTGATGCCTGGTAGTACAGTCTCCTCCCAAAGGAGATAACCTACTGGTAACCTGTTGATACCTGGTAGTACAGTCTCCTCCCAAAGGAGATAACCTACTGGTAACCTGTTGATACCTGGTAGTACAGTCTCCTCCCAAAGGAGATAACCTACTGGTAACCTGTTGATACCTGGTAGTACAGTCTCCTCCCAAAGGAGATAACCTACTGGTAACCTGTTGATGCCTGGTAGTACAGTCTCCTCCCAAAGGAGATAACCTACTGGTAACCTGTTGATACCTGGTAGTACAGTCTCCTCCCAAAGGAGATAACCTACTGGTAACCTGTTGATACCTGGTAGTACAGTCTCCTCCCAAAGGAGATAACCTACTGGTAACCTGTTGATACCTGGTAGTACAGTCTCCTCCCAAAGGAGATAACCTACTGGTAACCTGTTGATACCTGGTAGTACAGTCTCCTCCCAAAGGAGATAACCTACTGGTAACCTGTTGATGCCTGGTAGTACAGTCTCCTCCCAGAGATAACCTACTGGTAACCTGTTGATACCTGGTAGTACAGTCTCCTCCCAGAGATAACCTACTGGTAACCTGTTGATACCTGGTAGTACAGTCTCCTCCCAAAGGAGATAACCTACTGGTAACCTGTTGATGCCTGGTAGTACAGTCTCCTCCCAGAGATAACCTACTGGTAACCTGTTGATACCTGTTAGTACAGTCTCCTCCCAGAGATAACCTACTGGTAACCTGTTGATACCTGGTAGTACAGTCTCCTCCCAGAGATAACCTACTGGTAACCTGTTGATACCTGGTAGTACAGTCTCCTCCCAGAGATAACCTACTGGTAACCTGTTGATACCTGGTAGTACAGTCTCTTCTACAGATGCTGTTTTACTGTATTTACACCATGCTGACTCTCTATGTTTTGCCAGGCCTGTTGTAACCAGCTATTACAAGAACATCCCGATGCACATCTACTGTCTCCCTATTCAGACTGTTGGAAAAGGCAACAGTAACAAGACGAAGAAGAAGAATAAGAAGTGGCAGAGATGAGAGGAAGAGGAAGTAGAATAGGAGTGCAGTCTGGGAGGATGCGTGTGACAGTTCATCGGTTCCACTTCCATGTACCACTGTGGGACACAGGACTATGTAATTCACAAGTCCTGCTGAACGCTGCTTCTTTTAACATTCTGTACTGCATTGATAAAAAAGAAAGTCACAAAGAATATTTTGGATATCTATATGCTCTCTCTCCGGTATTTCTTACTTTGCCACTATACTGATATACATTGCCTTCGGAAAGCATTCAGACCCTTCCCTTTTTCCACATTTTGTTACGTTACAGCCTTATTCTAATATGGATTAAATAAAATAAAACATCCTCAGTAATGTACACACAATACACCACAATGACATCACAATACACCACAATGACATCACAATACACCACAATGACACCACAATGACATCACAATACACCACAATGACATCACAATACACCACAATGACATCACAATACACCACAATGACATCACAATACACCATAATGACATAGAGAAAACAGATTGTTCATTTTTTTGTGTGCAAATGTATAAAAATAAATAAAAAAACACCTTATTCTGACTCTTTGCTATGAGACTCGAAATTGAGCTCAGGTGCATCCTGTTTCCATTTATCATCCTTGAGATGTTTCCACAACTCGATTGGAGTCCACCACATTTCTGCAGCATTGAAGTTCACCGAGAACACAGTGGCCTCCATCATTCTTAAATGGAGGACGTTTGGAACCACCTAGACTCTTCCTAAAGCTGGCCGCAAATGGGGGAGAAGGGCCTTGGTCAAGGAGGTGACCAAGGACCCGATGGTCACTCTGACAGAGATCTAGAGTTCCTCTGTGGAGATGGGAGAACCTTCCAGAAGGACAACCATCTCTGCAGCACTCCACCAATCAGGCCTTTATGGTAGAGAGGCCAGACTGAAGCCACTCCTCTGTAAAATACACATGACCTCCTGCTTGGAGTTTTCCAAAAGGCACCTAAGGACTCTCAGACCATGAGAAACAAGATTCTCTGGTCTGATGAAACCAAGATTGAACTCTTTGGCCTGAATGCCAAGCGTCATGTCTGGAGGAAACCTAGCACCATCCCTACGGTGAAGCATAGTGGTGGCAGCAACATGCTGTTGGGATGTTTTTCAGTGTCAGGGACTGGGAGACTAGTCAGGATCGAGGTAAAGATGAATGGAGCACAATACAGTGAGATCCTTGATGAAAACCTGCTCCAAAGCGCTCAGGACCTCAGACTGAGGCGAAGGTTCACCTTCCAACAGGACAACGACCCTAAGCCCACAGCCAAGACAGCGCAGGAGTGGCTTCGGGACAAGTCTCTGAATGCCCTTAAGTGGCCCAGCCAGAGCCCGGACTTGAACCCGATTGAACATCTCTGGAGAGACCTGAAGATAGCTGTGCAGCGAAGCTCCCCATCCAACCTAACAGAGCTTGAGAGGATCTGCAGAGAAGAATGGGAAGAACTCCCCAAATACAGGTGTGCCAAGCTTGTAGCGTCATACCCAAGAAGACTTGAGGCTGTAATCGCTGCCAAAGGTGTTTCAACAAAGTACTGAGTAAAGGGTCTGAATTCTTACTAATTACTAATTCTTACTATTCTTCTTTTTTATATAAAGAAATTTGCAAAAAATGTTTTTTTTTTTTTTTTTTTTTTGCTTTGTAATTATGGGGTAATGTGTGTAGATTGATGAGGGGGGATAAACTATTTAATACATTTTAAAATAAGGCTGTAACCTAACAAAATGTGGAAGAAGTCAAAGGGGGTCTGATACAGTTTTATATTTTTGTAAAGTTTTAGTTTGTTGTGACAAATGTCCTCTGTTTGGAACCCATTACCTTATAAACTGGCTCTTATACAGAACCAAAGAAAATTATTTTTTTTTAGAAAACCCCAAGCCCGTAGTCGTGTGTCAACTTCATTTCCTCCATTATGGATGAATTTGCTGCACCTCATCTTAACTTCAAGACAATTAGCGTGGGTTTATTTTCTCACAGTGGTTGCTGTCTCTCTCTAAGCTGCGTTCAATGTGATAGGTTTGGAAACATGGCACAGGGCAAGCTTGTGACTGACAGTTCGCTAATCAGACGGATAGCTCGGCTGCTCTACCTTCTACCCAACACCCATTCCTCCCTCCCTCCCTCTCTCCATTCCTCCCTCCCTCCCTCTCTCCATTCCTCCCTCCCTCCCTCTCTCTCTCTCCCTCCCTCCCTCCCTCCATCTCTCTCTCTCTCTCTCTCCTCACAGTGGAAGCCACCACTTCAAGAGTTCAAGCCAACACAGCCATGTTTAAAAAATAATAATACATGAATTAATAACTGTGTTCATTCAGCCTTGTAGAATGGAATCATTAGTCATATTTAGTTAATTACCCTGCTCCACTGTCTGCTCTGAGTGGCCATATTTGTTTTTTAAGACAATGTTCACGTACCCATACTCAGATGTTGCTGAAGCCAGATCTTACACACCGCCTGGATCTTACACACCGCCTGGATAGATATTTTACCTATCACCTAATATGTTATTGCCATCTGGTGCCCGACAGCGCAGTCGATGACGTGGCACGCAACCATTGGTTGATGCATGCAACGTCTGAGCAAGGGAACGCGACCAGTGACAGTTGCTTCTAGGTGACCGTTGGAACCAGGTGGCAGGTTCTCATCATGCTCACGTTTCCTTCATGCTGAATGGGTTGGCTCTGGCAGAATGCATTATACACACCTGGACGAGCGTCAGTCAGTCCCTTACCGCTCCTGTCACTGGCCCATTGAGACCTGTCTTGGTCTGGAGCAGAACAGAGGATATCTAGCTATTGTAGAGCTGCCCAAACAGAAAGGTATAGGTCAACCGAAGCATAGTCTGGGTAACATCAACAGACGACCTGACCATTGACAAACAACAACAACACAAAGGACAGATTAATTAAATTAGATAAAGACTCTAGTTCCACCCAGGGAACAAAGATGTTGGCCTAAACATGCAAGAGGTGTGAATGAATGATGCAAAGTGAATTGAAAGTGGGCAACTGTCTGATATTCATTGCCCAGGGTATGCTGATGCTACAGTAACTGTACGTACGGTCAGTACGCTGAAAGAACAGATCTGTAGTAGTTCACTTCCTTACCAACAGGGGGAAGTCAACAGAAGCACGAACAGCAACCACCAGGTATCTCCCTCCATCTTTTGTGTATAAAAAATTAATTGAGCCATAAATCAATGAATGACACTGCACATGTAGAAACGCAACGGATCTCCATATTACATTGAAACATATGTGAGATTCATCGTGCAATATTTACCGTGACCTTGTATTTCCCATAAAAGCAGACGAAGAAGATTGAATGAAATAATTGTGTTGCGGTATATGTAATGTTCTGTGCAGAAGAGGTTGAGCTATGAGTGAGTGAGCCGGAGCGGTAATAACACTGGCTCGTCTATTAACATCTCTTGTTGCCTCAAAAGAGCATTGTCTTTTATTTATAACCTGAAAACGGTCAGATTAAAAGGAGGATAAACACTGAATGGTGAGGAAAATGGTGGCTGTCTGTCAAAGCAAACAGACAATACATACAACATGGTTGGGCATCTTGCACATTAAAGTTAGTCATATCACTTCAATATAATATTAAACTATATTTCAAAATGTGATTGATTGGGGCAGTGTCTCCATATCATCATCACAATCATCATCACTTTTTAGCCCATGACCCCTGCAACTGAGCATGAATTCCAATGAGCAAACTATTAAATTGTTCACTTACATGTGTATAATTTTGTCTGCAACAAATGACAAAACAGTGAGGTTCTGTGATGAAAGGGAGATGGGGGGGGGGATGAAAACAATTATTTACATTTAATGTGTCATATTTCTAATGCCATTTCATAGGCCACGTCACAATTCACGTCTTCAATGTCTATATAGATCATGCTCGGTCACGGAAGATGTTTCGCGGTCTGTTTAGAGAGAAACATGAAGCGAGGGAGACGATTCTTCGGTGGCAACAGTCGCAGAAAGAGCACCCGCCCAACACGGCAACAGCTACAGGAGATGCCTTTGGAGGTTGAGGCAGGGTCAGAGGGTAAAGGCTGTATACCCAGCATCCTCGATTTTAGAGTACACAGCCATCTTGGATCTGCGAGGAGAAGAGAAATTAATGCGGTGAGTTTTTTTTCCCCTCTGTTTTTTCCTTTAAAAATATCCACGATGCTCCACCAGGGAAGCGTTGCATGTCAAACCGGTATTATTTTGGCACCCAGCGACCCCGGTTTGGGGGAAATTGGGCCAGTGGTCGAGGTGTAATCCGACCTTTGGCGTTATCGTTTTTGTCTGTACAAATTGAGAGCGACAGAGAACCAAGACATTGCAGGCCCAGTCCGCACAGCAGCCCTCCCCCTCTGCTGTAGTCAAATAGTTATCCCAAGGTTTGAACATTGAGTCCTACTGATGTCTTACAAGCCAGCTGATTTCTCCTGTTTTTATGGAGGGCATTTTCATTACAGGTATAGATGGCTAAGTAACAGTTTTCAATGAGCTATTCAAGTCAAACCAACTAGCGCGTATTTTGGTTAGCTTGTTAGCCTGCTATGTTATCTCTGCTTAGCAAGCAGCTAACCTTTACAATGTTCACTGTTCAAACATCCACACATATCTGGCCTATACATGTAGTTATTGTCGCTTATCATGATGTTTTGGTTGTGTTCAGCTAACGGTACCTCGTATGATTTTTATGTCTAATTTAGTTCCAGTGTTTCTAGTTAGCCGACTTTTGCTAATCCATATAACTTAACAACCGAAGTGTTTATTCATCCAACTTTATCTAACCAGTGAATTCACTACTTCTTCCTAGTTGTCCAGTTCGAGGGGAATGTAAATCAAACGTCAGCCTAAACTCATCGTGGTCCATTGAATGTTTGCCAGTTACACCTGACTAGTTGCATGAGTTGATAGCCACAGTAGCCTGCTGGTACTTTGACAACACAGTAGCTATTTAAGGCAACTTCCAAGCCACGTCGTTAGCTACTCAACACACACAATACCTACTCGATAATATCATGATATCCCGTCAGTTCATCCAGTAGTCTCTACAATCTGAGTACAAAACATTAGCCTATGCTGTTCTTGGTCTGAAGAGAGATGAGTAGCTACACATCTTGTGGTATTACATGACCGTGTAGCTAAAGGACAAAGACTCATGACTCTCTGTTACAAGATCTACCAGCTATTTATCTGCATTGACACTCAGGGAAAGGTATTGGTTGCAGGTGGTGATTTGGAGGTGTTGACTGAAATGAAATAGCTATTGGGAAGAATATACCTACTCTAAATGAGCAAACTTTTCTTCAGCCCAACTCTGTGTTTTTGTCCAGGATGTCCAGCTGTGGATTTAATGCATTTAATGCATTCATATTCCAATGAACACTCTGTTTGTTATGAATTTGGGTTGTTTGAGTCAGTCTGAATCTGTAATTTAGCAAATTGAAGACTGACAGCAATCAGAATGGTGATTGATGTGATGTTTACACGGCCCCTGACCTCCGGTGATGCTGTCTGATTTCCTCAGTGTTATCGGTAATGACAAAATAATACATGTTTTTAGATAAGGGTTGAATTAAATGATTCATGCCTAAAAGGATTCAACAATATTTTTTTGGGGTCTTTGTTTCTCTGATGAACTACTGCTTCCATCATTGCCCCTTTGGAAGATCGTCTTTTATGACAGGAATGCGTTTAAAAAAATAAAAAAAAAGTCTTTTTTTTTCTTCCCTCGTTAATCAATTCAACCTTATCTAAAGTAGGCTGTTTGTTTGTTGTTCTGCTTGGCCTGTCCGCTTACTGTTTATTTTTGATTTGGCGTGAGGAGTGGCTTAATCTCTTTTAATGGAGGTGCTGCTGTGGGGGGGGGGGGGGGGTGGAGGTGCTGCTGTGGGGGGGCTGCTGTGGCGGGGGTGGAGGTGCTGCTGTGGGGGGGGGGGGGGGGGGTGGAGGTGCTGCTGTGGGGGGGGGGGGGGGCTGCTGTTGGGGCTGCTGTGGGGGGGGTGGAGGTGCTGCTGTGGCGGGGGTGGAGGTGCTGCTGTGGGGGGGTGGAGGTGCTGCTGTGGGGGGGGGGGCTGCTGTGGCGGGGGTGGAGGTGCTGCTGTGGGGGGGGGGGGTGGAGGTGCTGCTGTGGGGGGGGGGGGTGGAGGTGCTGCTGTGGGGGGGGGGGGGGGGCTGCTGTTGGGGCTGCTGTGGGGGGGGTGGAGGTGCTGCTGTGGCGGGGGTGGAGGTGCTGCTGTGGGGGGGGGTGGAGGTGCTGCTGCTGTGGGGGGGGTGGAGGTGCTGCTGTGGGGGGGGGGGGGTGGAGGTGCTGCTGTGGGGGGTGGGGGCTGCTGTTGGGGCTGATGTGGCGGGGGTGGAGGTGCTGATGTGGCGGGGGTGGAGGTGCTGCTGTGGGGGGGTGGAGGTGCTGCTGTGGGGGGGGGGGGGGTGAGGGGGTAGAGGTGCTGCTGTGGGAGCTGCTGTTGGGTGGGTGGGTGGGGGGATGGAGGTGCTGCTGTGGGGGGGTGGAGGTGCTGCTGTGGGGTGGAGGTGCTGCTGTGGGGTGGGTGGGTCCTGCTGTTGGGGCTGCTTTGTGGGGGGTGGAGGTGCTGCTGTGGGGGGGGGGTGGAGGTGCTGCTGTGGGGTGGGTGGAGGTGCTGCTGTGGGATGGGCGGTGGAGGATTAAGCATATTTGTTTAGATATACGGTGCATTCAAAGTATTCAGACCCCTGGACTTTTTCCACATTTTGTTACGTTACAGCCGTATTCAAAAATGTATACAGAACCAGTCAAACGTTTGGACACCTACTTATTCAAGGGTTTTTCTTTATGTTTACTATTTTCTACATTGTAGAATAGTAGTGAAGACATCAAAACTATGAAATAACACATGGAATCATGTGGTAACCAAAAAAGTGTTAAACAAATCAAAGTAGCCACCCTTTGCCTTGATGACAGCTTTGTGCACACTTGGCATTCTCTTAACCAGCTTCATGAGGTAGTCACCTGGAATACATTTCAATTAACAGGTGTACCTTGCTAAAAATTAATTTGTGGAATTTCTTTCCTTAATGCGTTTGAGCCAATCAGTTGTGTTGTGACAAGGTTGGGGGGTACACAGAAGATGGCCCTATTTGGTAAAAGAACAGCTCAAATAAGCAAAGAGAACACATCTCAACATCAACTGTTCAGAGGCGACGGTGTGAATCAGGCCTTCATGGTTGAATTGCTGCAAAGAAAACACTACTAAAAGTACACCAATAAGAAGAAGAGACTTGCTTTGGCCAAGAAACATGAGTAATGGACATTAGACCGGTGGAAATCTGTCCTTTGGTCTGATTAATCCAAATTTTGAGATTTAAACAGGACAATGACCCAAGACATCGCCAGGCAGTCTAAGGGCTATTTGACCAAGAAGGAGAGTGATGGAGTGCAGATGACCTGGCCTCCACAATTTTCCAACCCCTTCCAACCTTTTCCAACCTCAACCCAATTGAGATGGTTTGGGATGAGTTGGACCGCAGAGGGAAGGAAAAGCAGCCAACAAGTGCTCAGAATATGTGGGAACTCCTTCAACACTGTTGGAAAATCATTCCAGGTTAAGCTGGTTGAGAGAATGCCAAGAGTTTCCAAAGCTGTCAATGCAAAGGTTGGCTTCTTTGAAGAATCTCAAACAGATATATTTTGTTTTGTTTAACACTGATGCCAGCGGAGCGCTACCTTGCCGACTGCATAGTGCCCGCTGTAAAGTTTGGTGGAGGAGGAATAATGATTTGGGGCTGTTTTTCATGGTTCGGGCTTGACCCATTAGTTCCAGTGAAAGGAAATCTTAACACTACATTATGCAATGACATTCTAGACGATTCTGTGCTTCCAACATTGTGGCAACAATTTGGGGAAGGCCCAAAGAAATGCTTTGTTGAGATTGTGGAAGAACTTGACTGTCCTGCACAGAGCCCTGACCTCAACCCCACTGAACACCTTTGGGATGAATTGGACCGTCGACTGGAGGCTAGGCCTAATCACCCAACATCAGGGCCTGACATCTAGCGGAAAGCCTTCCCAGAAGAGTCGAGACTGTTTTAGCAGCGATGGGAATGAGATGTTCGACCTGCAGGTGTCCACACGCTTTTGTTCATGTGTACCTTCATCCACCTCTTGGGGCTGGATGTAAAACCAAATATATATTACCAGAAAATATTAAGTCACAGGGCTCCTAATCAACACCAACCAGGAAAGAGCACTACAACTGAATACTGAATAGTGTAGCTTGTTGTAGCAGCATCCCCATTACCTCTGTGCAGAGCCATGAACAAGGGTTGTACAGTACACTACCATTGTTAGTGTGTCAATCAACCGGCGGCGCGTGTCTTGAGCTGCCTCCCTGGCAGGAGCTGTGCTTCAGTGAACCCTGACCGAAGGAATGGCCTCCTGTCACAAAGCCAAATGGGGCATTTTTACCAGACCCTGTATATAGGTGTCATAGTCATCAGTGTCAATGAGACACAGAGCAGGGCACGTCAGGACAGAGCAGGGCACGTCAGGACAGAGCAGGGCACGTCAGGACAGAGCAGGGCACGTCAGGACAGAGCAGGGCACGTCAGGACAGAGCAGGGCACGTCAGGACAGAGCAGGGCACGTCAGGACAGAGCAGGGCACGTCAGGACAGAGCAGGGCACGTCAGGACAGAGCAGGGCACGTCAGGACAGAGCAGGGCACGTCAGGACAGAGCAGGGCACGTCAGGACAGAGCAGGGCACGTCAGGACAGAGCAGGGCACGTCAGGACAGAGCAGGGCACGTCAGGACAGAGCAGGGCACGTCAGGACAGAGCAGGGCACGTCAGGACAGAGCAGGGCACGTCAGGACAGAGCAGGGCACGTCAGGACAGAGCAGAGCAGGGCACGTCAGGACAGAGCAGGGCACGTCAGGACAGAGCAGGGCACGGCAGGACAGAGCAGGGCAGGGCACGTCTGGACAGGGCAGGGCAGGGCACGTCTGGACAGGACAGAGCAGGGCACGTCAGGGCAGGACAGAGCAGGGCACGTCAGGACAGAGCACGACAGGACAGGACAGAGCAGGGCACGTCAGGGCAGAGCAGGGCACGTCAGGACAGGACAGAGCAGGGCACGTCAGGGCAGGACAGAGCAGGGCACGTCAGGGCAGAGCAGGGCACGTCAGGGCAGGACAGAGCAGGGCACGTCAGGGCAGGACAGAGCAGGGCACGTCAGGGCAGGGCACGTCAGGACAGAGCAGGGCACGGCAGGACAGAGCAGGGCATGTCTGGACAGGGCACGTCTGGACAGGGCACGTCTGGACAGGGCACGTCTGGACAGGGCACGTCTGGACAGGGCACGTCTGGACAGGACAGAACAGGGCACGGCAGGACAGCAGAGCAGGGCACGGCAGGACAGAGCAGGGCACGTCAGGACAGGGCAGGACAGAGCAGGGCACGTCACGTCAGGGCAGAGCAAGGCACGTCAGGGCAGAGCACGACAGGACAGAGCAGGGCACGTCAGGACAGGACAGAGCAGGGCACGTCAGGACAGGACAGAGCAGGGCACGTCAGGACAGGACAGAGCAGGGCACGTCAGGACAGGACAGAGCAGGGCACGTCAGGGCAGGACAGAGCAGGGCACGTCAGGGCAGGACAGAGCAGGGCACGGCAGGACAGAGCAGGGCACGGCAGGACAGAGCAGGGCACGGCAGGACAGAGCAGGGCACGTCAGGACAGGGCACGTCTGGACAGGCAGCCTAAATCCACGTCATCGCTGCCCGTGGGAGCAGTTGTTGTTGAGGGTAACTGCCCTGCTCAATGACAGAACGGCAGATTTGTCCACCTTGCCGGCTCGAGGATTCAAACCAGAGACCTTTCTGTTACTGGCCCAACGCTCTTAACCGTAAGGCTACCCGCCTCCCCGTGACGAGCAGCCGTTATGGTGTCACCCAGAATCACCTTGGGTTTCTGATTGGTGTTCTTTTTGCTGTGGAAGACCAGGCATTGTTTTGTCACGGTGCTGGTATTCGTTACAACCCTACTAGAATGAGATGCTATTTCTTTGGTGTAGTGACCAATGCATTGCTTTGTTCTTCTGTTTCTATCTCTTGACAATAGAGATGTCCACCCTACTGCCTTTCCTGTCTTAACTACTCTCTCTAAAACCCCCTCTGGAAGTCCCTGTCCACACTACTCTTCCCTGTCTTTAACTACTCTCTCTAAAACCCCTCTGGAAGTCTCTGAGGTCTTGATGAATACTCCCATGGTGGTTTATCTGTTGCCAGAAGGCAGCTTGCCCAGAGGACTCCTTTTTAGTCTAGCCAGCCTTGTTACAGAGGAGGGATATCTGACCACGTCGTCTGGAGACTGAATAACTCATTTGTTATTAATGAATGGGTTTCACGTGATGTGTTGCACTATTCTTTAGTTCAGGGGTCGTTAACTTCCCATATGGAGGGCCTGGGACTTGATCTAGCCTGTTAATTTGTAGAGAAGTTCAGGCAGGTCAGACATATTCTGTGTCCCAAATGACTCCCTATAAAGTGCACTAGTTTCTTTACCGGAGTCATATGGGGTTGGTCTAAACTAGTTGGCTAGGGAATAGGGGGATGTTCCCAGGAAGACAGGCAGAGGTTAGGTGACTGCTCAGTGCCCTGTCCTTCCCAGTTACATGGCCCTGATCTAGTCTCTGTTCATTCTCTCTGGGATGGGGACTACTTCTGATTCCCCCCCACTGTGTTACAGCTGTTACTTACACCTCTCCTCTGCTCTGCTGGGCCCCTGTGGTCCCCTGACCCAGACCCAGATACTAAAATCTGTCCACAAACAATCATAACAAAAACACAGCCATGAATGTGGCACCTCTGAGCTCTCAGTTACAGCACCAAATACTGACTGTCCTTGACTATAACAATATTAGTTATGTTTTGGTACCGGGCTACTTGTTGAGCTTGTGGTACAGTAGGTTCATTTCCATATTGGGTACCAGGGTCCTTGTTGAGCTTGTGGTACAGTAGGTTCATTTCCATATTGGGTACCAGGGTCCTTGTTGAGCTTGTGGTACAGTAGGTTCATTTCCATATTGGGTACCAGGGTCCTTGTTGAGCTTGTGGTACAGTAGGTTCATTTCCATATTGGGTACCAGGGTCCTTGTTGAGCCTGTGTACAGTAGGTTCATTTCCATATTGGGTACCGGGGTCCTTGTTGAGCCTGTGTACAGTAGGTTAATTTCCATATTGGGTACCAGGGTCCTTGTTGAGCTTGTGTACAGTAGGTTAATTTCCATATTGGGTACCAGGCTACTTGTTGTTGAGCCTGTGTACAGTAGGTTCATTTCCATATTGGGTACCAGGCTACTTGTTGTTGAGCCTGTGTACAGTAGGTTCATTTCCATATTGGGTACCAGGGTCCTTGTTGAGCTTGTGTACAGTAGGTTCATTTCCATATTGGGTACCAGGCTACTTGTTGTTGAGCCTGTGTACAGTAGGTTCATTTCCATATTGGGTACCAGGCTACTTGTTGTTGAGCCTGTGTACAGTAGGTTCATTTCCATATTGGGTACCAGGGTCCTTGTTGAGCCTGTGTACAGTAGGTTCATTTCCATATGTTGAGCTGGAGGCTGTCCTTACAATCCAGTTGGCTGCACTGTTGAAGTGACCACGCTCTCTTCTACTCTCTCTCCTCTTCTCCTCTCTGTCTCACTCATCTCCCTCTCTTGGTGTCTCCCTCTCTTGGTGTCTCCCTCTGTCTCGGTCTCCCTCTGTCTCGGTCTCCCTCTGTCTCGGTCTCCCTCTGTCTCTCTGTGTTTGTGTAATCTGTAGCTCCCCAGAGAAGGACAGAGTGGGTCAGATTTCCTCTCCTATAACCAGTGTGTCTGTCGTCATCCTAACAACCCTTATGTTATGACCATGTCATTCTGTAGGCTGAATGTGTTCAGTCTCTTTGGTCCTGTTTGTTTTTAACACTCAACTGTTGTTCTGCAACCAGCTTGAATGGAAATGGTGACAGACTGGTCTGTCGTAGGTAGGGCCAGTCTATCTATAGGGATATGTGTTGTTGGACACACCTAGGAGAGCCTGGAGTTCCAGTATTGTACATTCACACTGCTGGAGGTCTGTCCTGTTTGGGAAACGAATAGTCTGACTGAAGAGCCCACCTGGGATGAGTTCTGCCCATGGCAGTGCTGTCTTTGTGGATCCAGTGGAGCAGGGCGCTGCCTGGGTACAGCAGTATGTAACATGGGTAGCAGCACAGATGGCCTGTACTTCATGCTACTGTGGGCACATATGCCGCCTCATTTCTCCCCGTCTCGATGAGGAGCCGCCTCATTTCCCCCTGTCTTGACGAGGAGCGGCCTCATTTCCCCCCCGTCTTGACGAGGAGCGGCCTCATTTCCCCCCGTCTTGCCGAGGAGCGGCCTCATTTCCCCCGTCTTGACGAGGAGCGGCCTCAATTCCCCCCGTCTTGACAAGGAGCGGCCTCATTTCCCCCCGTCTTGACGAGGGGCCTCATTTCCCCCCCGTCTTGACGAGGAGGGGCCTCATTTCCCCCCGTCTTGACGAGGAGCAACCTCATTTCCCCCCCGTCTTGACGAGGAGCGGCCTCATTTCCCCCCCGTCTTGACGAGGAGCGGCCTCATTTCCCCACGTCATGACGAGGAGCCGCCTCATTTCCCCCCGTCTTGGCGAGGAGCCGCCTCATTTCCCCACGTCTCGACGAGGAGCCGCCTCATTTCCCCACGTCTCGACGAGGAGCCGCCTCATTTCCCCACGTCTCGACGAGGAGCCGCCTCATTTCCCCACGTCTCGACGAGGAGCCGCCTCATTTCCCGCCCGTCTCGACGAGGAGCCGCCTCATTTCCCCCCCGTCTCGACGAGGAGCGGCCTCATTTCCCCCCCGTCTTGACGAGGAGCGGCCTCATTTCCCCCCCGTCTTGACGAGGAGCGGCCTCATTTCCCCCCGTCTTGACGAGGAGCGGCCTCATTTCCCCCCGTCTTGACGAGGAGCCGCCTCATTTCGCCCCGTCTTGACGAGGAGCCGCCTCATTTCCCCCCGTCTTGACGAGGAGCCGCCTCATTTCCCCCGTCTTGACGATTTTTATTTCTGTCCAGATCAAAATGTACCAAGGAAATGATGTCATTAACATGATGTAACTAGGCTGGCTACTGCGTCGTTTTCTCTTTTATTTGTGACTAATCCTTCTGTTGTGATCTCGTATCCATCTGAGGCGTAACAGAGGAACTGGTTGGGCTAAGCCCATTTTAGTCGGGAAAAACACATGAGAAATGGGTCACATTAGTATTCAATGCAGTACAGATACTGATTGGCTAGCTTCTCACAGAATCTCGTTAATCTGCTTCCTTAGCTGATACGCCGACGGTATCCCCAAATGCACCCTATTCCGTATGTAGTGCACTACTTTTTAACCAGAGCCCACAAGCTTGCCAGGTTGCCATTTGGGATTGCTAAGTAGACTTACTGTGGCTGGGTTTGGACAGGATGCTACACAGCTCGGTCGATCTTGTCAAGAAGTAACGGTGCCCGTCCAAGGCCTTGCAGAATTTGGGACGTGATAAACTATGTTGCCCGGAAGCAGAGAGTAGCTCTTATCAGGTCAGCAAGTTAATGAGTGACACTGACATGTCAGTCCTCTCTTAATGTGAAGATCAAGGTCAGATATCTCTTAGTGCATGTATCCTCCACTACGTTGACTTTCTATTACAAACCAACTCTGTTCTGATCATTTACTAAGAGATGGTTTAGTCTTAACTAGTCACTCAGATAGTGAGCTTAAATAATCTAACCTTCAGGGCATTCATTGTTTATCACAAAAACATGACATTTTAGGTTTTGTACAACAGCTGGTCTTATAGGTCACTTCTACTACTAGACTAGTCAGGTGGTCTATACCTCTACTACTAGACTACAGTCAGGTGGTCTATACCTCTACTACTAGACTACAGTCAGGTGGTCTATACCTCTACTACTAGACTACAGTCAGGTGGTCTATACCTCTACTACTAGACTACAGTCAGGTGGTCTATACCTCTACTACTAGACTACAGTCAGGTGGTCTATACCTCTACTACTAGACTACAGTCAGGTGGTCTATACCTCTACTACTAGACTACAGTCAGGTGGTCTATACCTCTACTACTAGACTACAGTCAGGTGGTCTATACCTCTACTACTAGACTACAGTCAGGTGGTCTATACCTCTACTACTAGACTACAGTCAGGTGGTCTATACCTCTACTACTAGACTACAGTCAGGTGGTCTATACCTCTACTACTAGACTACAGTCAGGTGGTCTATACCTCTACTACTAGACTACAGTCAGGTGGTCTATACCTCTACTACTAGACTACAGTCAGGTGGTCTATACCTCTACTACTAGACTACAGTCAGGTGGTCTATACCTCTACTACTAGACTACAGTCAGGTGGTCTATACCTCTACTACTAGACTACAGTCAGGTGGTCTATACCTCTACTACTAGACTACAGTCAGGTGGTCTATACCTCTACTACTAGACTACAGTCAGGTGGTCTATACCTCTACTACTAGACTACAGTCAGGTGGTCTATACCTCTACTACTAGACTACAGTCAGGTGGTCTATACCTCTACTACTAGACTACAGTCAGGTGGTCTATACCTCTACTACTAGACTACAGTCAGGTGGTCTATACCTCTACTACTAGACTACAGTCAGGTGGTCTATACCTCTACTACTAGACTACAGTCAGGTGGTCTATACCTCTACTACTAGACTACAGTCAGGTGGTCTATACCTCTACTACTAGACTACAGTCAGGTGGTCTATACCTCTACTACTAGACTACAGTCAGGTGGTCTATACCTCTACTACTAGACTACAGTCAGGTGGTCTATACCTCTACTACTAGACTACAGTCAGGTGGTCTATACCTCCTCTACTACTAGACTACAGTCAGGTGGTCTATACCTCCTCTACTACTAGACTACAGTCAGGTGGTCTATACCTCCTCTACTACTAGACTACAGTCAGGTGGTCTATACCTCCTCTACTACTAGACTACAGTCAGGTGGTCTATACCTCCTCTACTACTAGACTACAGTCAGGTGGTCTATACCTCCTCTACTACTAGACTACAGTCAGGTGGTCTATACCTCCTCTACTACTAGACTACAGTCAGGTGGTCTATACCTCCTCTACTACTAGACTACAGTCAGGTGGTCTATACCTCCTCTACTACTAGACTACAGTCAGGTGGTCTATACCTCCTCTACTACTAGACTACAGTCAGGTGGTCTATACCTCCTCTACTACTAGACTACAGTCAGGTGGTCTATACCTCCTCTACTACTAGACTACAGTCAGGTGGTCTATACCTCCTCTACTACTAGACTACAGTCAGGTGGTCTATACCTCTACTACTAGACTACAGTCAGGTGGTCTATACCTCTATTAGACTACAGTCAGGTGGTCTATACCTCTACTACTAGACTATAGTCAGGTGGTCTATACGTCTACTACTAGACTACAGTCAGGTGGTCTATACCTCTACTACTAGACTACAGTCAGGTGGTCTATACCTCTACTACTAGACTACAGTCAGGTGGTCTATACCTCTACTACTAGACTATAGTCAGGTGGTCTATAGGTCACCTCACTGTCTCCCATTGACACATCACATATGCATCTCTTCTAGACTGCAGACACTTTATGAACGGATGGGGTTCTATTGCATGTTGTTGCTTTCCAGAGCTGCACATGAAAACCACCACTTAACCTACATCTGCACGCTCGGTGTGTCTAACTGTGTTGGCTGGCCTCTAACAGAATTAAGATTTTATAGCTGTACTACTAGTCTGAGTTGTAGTCTGACTCTGTTTATTAACCCCTGTATCCCCTCCTCTGTCAAGCTGTGCCATTGATACCCACTAGACTAGAGCCTCAAATAGCCAGATGGGTAGGAGAGGAAAGGAGATCCAAAATGGAGGCCCAGTGGAGAAGGTTCTGGCCCTGCCTGGAGTGGAGGTAATGGGACTGTGCCGCTGATGCCCACTAGATTAGAGCCTGCAGCCACCAGCTGGATAGGTGACTGGTGAGAATTAGATCCAAAATGGCGTCCCAGTGGGAAGGTGTGGGCCCTGCCTGGAGTGGAGGTAATGGGACTGTGCCGCTGATGCCCACTAGATTAGAGCCTGCAGCCACCAGCTGGATAGGTGACTGGTGAGAATTAGATCCAAAATGGCGTCCCAGTGGGAAGGTGTGAGCCCTGCCTGGAGTGGAGGTAATGGACTTGAGTGCTGCACCTGGCTCCAGAGCTGTTAGGTGGGCGCTGGGGCACGGCGGTTAAACTACTGCTGCTGAGTAGGAGGGAGGAAACCCAGCTGTCTGAATGGGTTTGCAGAACATCACAATGCCACCCTGCCAGCTCTATAACTCTGGCTGCAGCACAGGAGGCTGCTGAGGGGAGGATGGCTCATAATAATGGCTGGAATAGAGTGAATGGAATGGTATCAGACACATGCATTCCATGAGCTCATGAGTTTCATACCTTTCCGTTTATTCTGTTCCAGCTGTTACTATGAGCCGTCCTCCCTAATGAAGGCACCACCAGCCTCCTGTGAGCTGCATACTGGTGTTCTGAAAGGGATCAATAAGAAGCAGGAAGTCGTCATGTTTCCCAGTGATCTAGCCCTGATAGAGCAGGGTATGATGAGAGGAAGTCATGTTCCTCAGTGATCTAGCCCTGAAAGAGCAGGGTATGATGAGAGGAAGTCATGTTTCCCAGGGATCTAGCCCTGATAGAGCAGGGTATGATGAGAGGAAGTCATGTTTCCCAGTGATCTAGCCCTGAAAGAGCAGGGTATGATGAGAGGAAGTCATGTTTCCCAGTGATCTGGCCCTGAAAGAGCAGGGTATGATGAGAGGAAGTCATGTTTCCCAGTGATCTGGCCCTGAAAGAGCAGGGTATGATGAGAGGAAGTCATGTTTCCCAGTGATCTAGCCCTGATAGAGCAGGGTATGATGAGAGGAAGTCATGTTTCCCAGTGATCTAGCCCTGAAAGAGCAGGGTATGACGAGGAAGTCATGTTTCCCAGTGATCTAGCCCTGATAGAGCAGGGTATGATGAGAGGAAGTCTTGTTTCCCAGTGATCTAGCCCTGAAAGAGCAGGGTATGATGAGAGGAAGTCATGTTTCCCAGGGATCTAGCCCTGAAAGAGCAGGGTATGATGAGAGGAAGTCTTGTTTCCCAGTGATCTAGCCCTGAAAGAGCAGGGTATGATGAGAGGAAGTCATGTTTCCCAGTGATCTAGCCCTGAACGAGCAGGGTATGATGAGAGGAAGTCGTCATGTTTCCCAGTGATCTAGCCCTGAAAGAGCAGGGTATGATGAGAGGAAGTCGTCATGTTTCCCAGTGATCTAGCCCTGAAAGAGCATGGTATGATAAGAAGAAGTCATGTTTCCCAGTGATCTAGCCCTGAAAGAGCAGGGTATGATGAGAGGAAGTCATGTTTCCCAGTGATCTAGCCCTGAAAGAGCAGGGTATGATGAGAGGAAGTCGTCATGTTTCCCAGTGATCTAGCCCTGAAAGAGCAGGGTATGATGAGAGGAAGTCATGTTTCCCAGTGATCTAGCCCTGAAAGAGCAGGGTATGATGAGAGGAAGTCATGTTTCCCAGTGATCTAGCCCTGAAAGAGCAGGGTATGATGAGAGGAAGTCATGTTTCCCAGTGATCTAGCCCTGAAAGAGCAGGGTATGATGAGAGGAAGTCATGTTTCCCAGTGATCTAGCCCTGAAAGAGCAGGGTATGATGAGAGGAAGTCGTCATGTTTCCCAGTGATCTAGCCCTGAAAGAGCAGGGTATGATGAGAGGAAGTCATGTTTCCCAGTGATCTAGCCCTGAAAGAGCAGGGTATGATGAGGAAGTCATGTTTCCCAGTGATCTAGCCCTGAAAGAGCAGGGTATGATGAGAGGAAGTCTCTCACGACGAGAGAAGTTGGAGCTGAATACAAGCAGCCTCTAAATTCACCTCCTGTTCCACCAAGGGGTTGATGAATGGACTCCGTTGGTCAACTGAGAGTTCTTTAGTCCAGCAGTCTCCTGTTTTGGAGTTTATTTTTCACGTCCTCTATGTTTTTACACATGTTACGGTGTTGGGAGTTAGTTATAACCAAGTTATTAATGTGGTTATGACAGGCTATAGGTCAGTCCCTATTGGTCACATGCATGCGATGTTTACATGTGTCACGTAAAGAGAGCAAGGTTTGAGGGAATAGGGAATGTATATCCTAAACAAATGAGGGATTTCTGTAGTGAAGTGTTTCAGTCAAGGGGGAAAAACAAGTGAGAAACTAGACATGTCTTATGCTGCAGCTTCAGCACCAGGGACAGCGGCAATCACACTGTTGGTGTTTCTGTGGTCGCTGCAGGAGGAGAGAGAGACGCGCGCCCGGCCCGGCCCAAATCAGTTTCCATCTGGCTCCCTCTGGAGTCATCTGTCTTCCATAAACAGTCCTCTTAAAGCAGCTCCGTGCCCACTGGTTGGCTGGCTTAAAGCAGCTCAGTGCCCACTGGTTGGCTTGCTTAAAGCAGCTCGGTGCCCACTGGTTGGCTTGCTTAAAGCAGCTCGGTGACCACTGGTTGGCTTGCTTAAAGCAGCTTGGTGCTCACTGGTTGGCTGGCTTAAAGCAGCTCGGTGCTCACTGATTGGCTTGCTTAAAGCAGCTCAGTGCCCGCTGGTTGGCTTGCTTAAAGCAGCTCGGTGCCCACTGGTTGGCTTGCTTAAAGCAGCTCCGTGCCCACTGGTTGGCTTGCTTAAAGCAGCTCCGTGCCCACTGGTTGGCTTGCTTAAAGCAGCTCCGTGCCCACTGGTTGGCTTGCTTAAAGCAGCTCGGTGCCCACTGGTTGGCTGGCTTAAAGCAGCTCAGTGCCCACTGGTTGGCTTGCTTAAAGCAGCTCGGTGCCCACTGGTTGGCTTGCTTAAAGCAGCTCGGTGACCACTGGTTGGCTTGCTTAAAGCAGCTCGGTGCTCACTGGTTGGCTTGCTTAAAGCAGCTCGGTGCCCACTGGTTGGCTTGCTTAAAGCAGCTCTGTGCCCACTGGTTGGCTTGCTTAAAGCAGCTCCGTGCCCACTGGTTGGCTTGCTTAAAGCAGCTCCGTGCCCACTGGTTGGCTTGCTTAAAGCAGCTCCGTGCCCACTGGTTGGCTGGCTTAAAGCAGCTCCGTGCCCACTGGTTGGCTTGCTTAAAGCAGCTCGGTGCCCACTGGTTGGCTTGTTTAAAGCAGCTCCGTGCTCACTGATTGGCTGGCTTAAAGCAGCTCCGTGCCCACTGATTGGCTTGCTTTTGTTTGGCCCCCTAAGTTTTCTGAACCAATAAAAATGAACCTTTAAAATGATATATTTTTTTAATGTTCATCGTTGGACCTTCAGACTGTAAAAACACCAAGTGATTTTAATTGAGTAAAGCTGTTCCCAGCTATTCCCAGGCATGATAGAGACACGTGATCATATACAATTTAATCAAGGTTTGAAATGATTGTTTTAGTCATATTATCTGATTTGTTCTTCTTGTGGTCAATTTCCAGTCTACAAATGATTTGTCATTATGTTCCCGACCGTCCGTTCCAGAGAAGATCGTCCCGTTGAAGATCCCTTCAATAAGATGCATTTTCCACCTCCCGGTGGGGTGACCTGTCCTGTTTAACCTCCCGGTGGGGTGACCTGTCCTGTTTAACCTCCCGGTGGGGTGACCTGTCCTGTTTAACCTCCCGGTGGGGTGACCTGTCTGTTTAACCTCCCGGTGGGGTGACCTGTCTGTTTAACCTCCCGGTGGGGTGACCTGTCTGTTTAACCTCCCGGTGGGGTGACCTGTCTGTTTAACCTCCCGGTGGGGTGACCTGTCTGTTTAACCTCCCGGTGGGGTGACCTGTCTGTTTAACCTCCCGGTGGGGTGACCTGTCTGTTTAACCTCCCGGTGGGGTGACCTGTCCTGTTTAACCTCCCGGTGGGGTGACCTGTCTGTTTAACCTCCCGGTGGGGTGACCTGTCCCGTTTAACCTCCCGGTGGGGTGACCTGTCCCGTTTAACCTCCCGGTGGGGTGACCTGTCCTGTTTAACCTCCCGGTGGGGTGACCTGTCTGTTTAACCTCCCGGTGGGGTGACCTGTCTGTTTAACCTCCCGGTGGGGTGACCTGTCTGTTTAACCTCCCAGGTCTGTCTGATTCCAGTGGGAGGATAAGACGTTCCTTTTGTCCTCCCAGCATGACCTGCTCTAGTATTCTACGCTTGACAGAGAGCCAGACTGGACTGTAGTGTATTGGCTGTGAGTGGGGCACTTCTGATTCCTGACACTTAATCAGTAAGTGCTTCTGGCGTCCATCTTGATTTATCTCCAGCTAAATGGTGGGACATCAGTCTTTCTGTCAGGACTGGAGGTGAGGTGTTTGGTATTATTCTGTTCCCTCCACCCACTGCCTCTCTTCTCCTCCACTGCCTCTCTTCTCCTCCTCCACTGCCTCTCTTCTCCTCCTCCACTGCCTCTCTTCTCCTCCTCCACTGCCTCTCTTCTCCTCCTCCACTGCCTCTCTTCTCCTCCTCCACTGCCTCTCTTCTCCTCCTCCACTGCCTCTCTTCTCCTCCTCCACTGCCTCTCTTCTCCTCCTCCACTGCCTCTCTTCTCCTCCTCCACTGCCTCTTCTCCTCCACTGCCTCTTCTCCTCCACTGCCTCTTCTCCTCCACTGCCTCTCTTCTCCTCCTCCACGGCCGCTCTTCTCCTCCTCCACGGCCGCTCTTCTCCTCCTCCACGGCCTCTTCTCCTCCTCCACGGCCTCTTCTCCTCCTCCACGGCCTCTTCTCCTCCTCCACTGCCTCTTCTCCTCCACTGCCTCTTCTCCTCCACTGCCTCTCTTTTCCTCCTCCACGGCCGCTCTTCTCCTCCTCCACGGCCTCTTCTCCTCCTCCACGGCCTCTTCTCCTCCTCCACGGCCTCTTCTCCTCCTCCACTGCCTCTCTTCTCCTCCTCCACTGCCTCTCTTCTCCTCCTCCACTGCCTCTCTTCTCCTCCTCCACTGCCTCTCTTCTCCTCCTCCACTGCCTCTCTTCTCCTCCTCCACTGCCTCTCTTCTCCTCCTCCACTGCCTCTCTTCTCCTCCTCCACTGCCTCTCTTCTCCTCCTCCACTGCCTCTTCTCCTCCACTGCCTCTCTTTTCCTCCTCCACGGCCGCTCTTCTCCTCCTCCACGGCCGCTCTTCTCCTCCTCCACGGCCGCTCTTCTCCTCCTCCACGGCCTCTTCTCCTCCTCCACGGCCTCTTCTCCTCCTCCACTGCCTCTTCTCCTCCACTGCCTCTTCTCCTCCACTGCCTCTCTTTTCCTCCTCCACGGCCGCTCTTCTCCTCCTCCACGGCCTCTTCTCCTCCTCCACGGCCTCTTCTCCTCCTCCACTGCCTCTCTTCTCCTCCTCCACTGCCTCTTCTCCTCCTCCACTGCCTCTTCTCCTCCACTGCCTCTCTTCTCCTCCTCCACGGCCGCTCTTCTCCTCCTCCACGGCCTCTTCTCCTCCTCCACGGCCTCTTCTCCTCCTCCACGGCCTCTTCTCCTCCTCCACGGCCTCTTCTCCTCCTCCACGGCCTCTTCTCCTCCTCCACGGCCTCTTCTTCTCCTCCACGGCCTCTTCTTCTCCTCCACGGCCTCTTCTTCTCCTCCACGGCCTCTTCTTCTCCTCCTCCACTGCCTCTCTTCTCCTCCTCCACTGCCTCTCTTCTCCTCCTCCACTGCCTCTCTTCTCCTCCTCCACTGCCTCTCTTCTCCTCCTCCACGGCCTCTTCTCCTCCTCCACGGCCTCTTCTCCTCCTCCACGGCCTCTTCTCCTCCTCCACGGCCTCTTCTCCTCCTCCACGGCCTCTTCTCCTCCTCCACGGCCTCTTCTCCTCCTCCACTGCTTCTCTCCTCCTCCTCCACTGCTTCTCTCCACTGCTTCTCTCCTCCTCCTCCACTGCTTCTCTCCTCCACCTCCTCCACTGCTTCTCTCCTCCACCTCCTCCACTGCTTCTCTCCTCCACCTCCTCCACTGCTTCTCTCCTCCACCTCCTCCACTGCTTCTCTCCTCCTCTTCCTCCACTGCTTCTCTCCTCCTCCTCCTCCACTGCTTCTCTTCTCCACCTCCTCCACTGCTTCTCTTCTCCACCTCCTCCACTGCTTCTCTCCTCCTCTTCCTCCACTGCTTCTCTCCTCCTCTTCCTCCACTGCTTCTCTCCTCCTCTTCCTCCACTGCTTCTCTCCTCCTCTTCCTCCACTGCTTCTCTCCTCCACCTCCTCCACTGCTTCTCTCCTCCTCTTCCTCCACTGCTTCTCTCCTCCTCTTCCTCCACTGCTTCTCTCCTCCTCTTCCTCCACTGCTTCTCTCCTCCTCCTCCTCCACTGCTTCTCTCCTTCTCCTCCTCCACTGCCTCTCTTCTCCTCCTCCACTGCCTCTCTTCTCCTCCTCCACTGCCTCTTCTCCTCCACTGCCTCTCTTTTCCTCCTCCACGGCCGCTCTTCTCCTCCTCCACGGCCTCTTCTCCTCCTCCACTGCCTCTCTTCTCCTCCTCCACTGCCTCTCTTCTCCTCCTCCACTGCCTCTTCTCCTCCACTGCCTCTCTTCTCCTCCTCCACGGCCGCTCTTCTCCTCCTCCACGGCCGCTCTTCTCCTCCTCCACGGCCGCTCTTCTCCTCCTCCACGGCCGCTCTTCTCCTCCTCCACGGCCGCTCTTCTCCTCCTCCACGGCCTCTTCTCCTCCTCCACGGCCTCTTCTCCTCCTCCACGGCCTCTCTTCTCCTCCTCCACGGCCTCTCTTCTCCTCCTCCACGGCCTCTCTTCTCCTCCTCCACGGCCTCTCTTCTCCTCCTCCACGGCCTCTCTTCTCCTCCTCCACTGCCTCTCTTCTCCTCCTCCACTGCCTCTCTTCTCCTCCTCCACTGCCTCTCTTCTCCTCCTCCACTGCCTCTCTTCTCCTCCTCCACTGCCTCTCTTCTCCTCCTCCACTGCCTCTCTTCTCCTCCTCCACTGCCTCTCTTCTCCTCCTCCACTGCCTCTCTTCTCCTCCTCCACTGCCTCTCTTCTCCTCCTCCACTGCCTCTCTTCTCCTCCTCCACTGCCTCTCTTCTCCTCCTCCACGGCCTCTTCTCCTCCTCCACGGCCTCTTCTCCTCCTCCACGGCCTCTTCTCCTCCTCCACGGCCTCTTCTCCTCCTCCACGGCCTCTTCTCCTCCTCCACGGCCTCTTCTCCTCCTCCTCCACTGCTTCTCTCCACTGCTTCTCTCCTCCTCCTCCACTGCTTCTCACCCCACCGGGAGGTTAAACAGACAGGTCACCCCACCGGGAGGTTAAACAGACAGGTCACCCCACCGGGAGGTTAAACAGACAGGTCACCCCACCGGGAGGTTAAACAGACAGGTCACCCCACCGGGAGGTTAAACAGACAGGTCACCCCACCGGGAGGTTAAACAGACAGGTCACCCCACCGGGAGGTTAAACAGACAGGTCACCCCACCGGGAGGTTAAACAGACAGGTCACCCCACCGGGAGGTTAAACAGACAGGTCACCCCACCGGGAGGTTAAACAGACAGGTCACCCCACCGGGAGGTTAAACAGACAGGTCACCCCACCGGGAGGTTAAACAGACAGGTCACCCCACCGGGAGGTTAAACAGACAGGTCACCCCACCGGGAGGTTAAACAGACAGGTCACCCCACCGGGAGGTTAAACAGGACAGGTCACCCCACCGGGAGGTTAAACAGACAGGTCACCCCACCGGGAGGTTAAACAGGACAGGTCACCCCACCGGGAGGTTAAACAGACAGGTCACCCCACCGGGAGGTTAAACAGACAGGTCACCCCACCGGGAGGTTAAACAGACAGGTCACCCCACCGGGAGGTTAAACAGACAGGTCACCCCACCGGGAGGTTAAACAGACAGGTCACCCCACCGGGAGGTTAAACAGACAGGTCACCCCACCGGGAGGTTAAACAGACAGGTCACCCCACCGGGAGGTTAAACAGACAGGTCACCCCACCGGGAGGTTAAACAGACAGGTCACCCCACCGGGAGGTTAAACAGACAGGTCACCCCACCGGGAGGTTAAACAGACAGGTCACCCCACCGGGAGGTTAAACAGACAGGTCACCCCACCGGGAGGTTAAACAGACAGGTCACCCCACCGGGAGGTTAAACAGACAGGTCACCCCACCGGGAGGTTAAACAGACAGGTCACCCCACCGGGAGGTTAAACAGACAGGTCACCCCACCGGGAGGTTAAACAGACAGGTCACCCCACCGGGAGGTTAAACAGACAGGTCACCCCACCGGGAGGTTAAACAGACAGGTCACCCCACCGGGAGGTTAAATGTAGACCGAGTCGTCTGTTCTTTCGACTGGTAGAAATGTTAAAACTTGTGTTTTTATACATGGAAAATACATCTTATTGAAGGGATCTTCAACGGGACGATCTTTTCTGGCAGGGAGGGAAGGAGGGAGGCGGGCAGGGAGGGAAGGAGGGAGGCGGGCAGGGAAGGAAGGAGGGAGGGGGGCAGGGAGGGAAGGAAGGAGGGAGGGGGGCAGGGAGGGAAGGAAGGAGGGAGGCGGGCAGGGAGGGAAGGAAGGAGGGAGGCGGGCAGGGAGGGAAGGAAGGAGGGAGGCGGGCAGGGAGGGAAGGAAGGAGGGAGGCGGGTAGGGAGGGAAGGAAGGAGGGAGGCGGGCAGGGAGGGAGGCGGGCGGGGAGGGAGGGAGGCGGGCAGGCGGGCAGGGAGGCAAGGAGGGAGGCGGGCAGGGAGGCAGGCAGGCAAGGAGGGAGGCGGGCAGGGAGGCAGGCAGGCAAGGAGGGAGGCGGACGCCGTGGCGGGCAGGGAGGGAAGGAGGGAGGCGGGCGCCAGGGAGGGTAGGAGGGAGGCGGGCAGGGAGGGGAGGCGGGTGCCGAGGCGGGCAGGGAGTCCCAGCTGCTCTGAGGAAGATGCCCACTTCACACACTGACTCCCAGGTGCCCATCTCTCTCACAGGGACCAGGCTCTTATGTATAAAATTGCAGGTGGTGGTTTTGAACGAGGCTGAAGAAGAACAGATATATGAAGAATAGGTGACACTGTTATTACAGTATTATTGCTGATGCGTTTTGTTTTATTACAGATGCTGTCAGGCCATGTTAGGTGTATTTCATAACCTATAGAGGTTTCTAAACATGACTCCTACTTTCTGAACTGATACACATCAATCCGCCTATATAAGACCTTGTGTTGGTTCCATAACTGACTGCTCCGTGTAGGAAGCAGCTGAAGACTGAGACATCAGCCACCCCCGCATCCATCTGCCTGACTCTGGGCCGCATTGTGGACATTGCACTCAATGCTCTCTGAATCTACCAACTTCAGTCTGATGTTTCCCTTAACAGCCAGAACCAAACTGTTTAGAAAATCAATCTAAAGCCGTGAACTCTTCTCGTGGACAGATGACATCCTTTCACGTCTCTACACAAATCCTATTCCCTCTCCCTCAGTACTGCCTTCAGCGGTACCAGTAGGGTTATCACATGGTACTAGTCTGTGTAATAGTGTGAGGTGTTCCCAGGCTTATATTTGGCTGTTGTGTGAAACCGACACCAGGCAGGAAGGAAGGCAGAGAGGTTTCCTGCTGGGTTTGTTGTTGACCTGGATAACCTGCTGAACAGAACTGTTGGTTGGTAGCAGGCAGCAGCACCATTAGAATTGGAATCACAAGAATGGACATTCAACTCAATGGGTGGGTGATGGCGGATTGACTTGCAATCCCCCCTTATCAGTCTACACACACAACCCCATCATGACAAAGCAAAAACAAATGTTTGCCCATTTTATTTAAAAATGATAATAAAAAGACAAATGTACCATATTTTTCAGACTCAGTAATTTGTTGAAGCAGCGATTTACAGCCTCAAGTCTTATTGGTTATGACGCTACAAGCTTGGCACACCTGTATTTGGGGAGTTTCTCCCATTCTTCTCTGCAGATCCTCTCAAGCTCTGTCAGGTTGGATGGGTAGCGTCGCTGCACAGCTATTTTCAGGTCTCTCCAGAGATGTTAAATCGGGTTCAAGTCCGGGCTCTGGCTGGGCCACTCAAGGACATTCAGAGACTTGTCCCGAAGCCACTCCTGCGCTGTCTTGGCTGTGTGCTTGGGGTCATTGTCCTGTTGGCAGGTGAACCTTCGCCCCAGTCTGAGGTCCTGAGTGCTTTGGAGCAGGTTTTCATTAAGGATCTCTCTGTACTTTGTGCCGTTGATCTTGGCCTTGATCCTGACTAGTCTCCCAGTCCCTGCCGCTGAAGAACAGCCCAACAGCATGTTGCTGCCACCACCATGCTTCACCGTAGGGATGCTGCCAGGTTTCCTCCAGACTTGACACTTGGCATTCAGGCCAAAGTGTTCAATCTTGGTTTCATCAGACCAGAGAATCTTGTTTCTCATCGTCTGAGACTATTTAGGTGCCTTTTGGCAAACTCCTAGTGGGCTGTCAAGTCACCAACATCCTTTACCCCCCTACTCCTTAACTTCTTGAATCTACTTGAGACGCACATGTCCCAAGTAGGCACCTGGAAATGCAAATGCGCTACGCTAAATGCTAAATGTACTCGTTAAAACTCAAACCTTGATCAAAATTCACAAGCAGGGTATTAAATTAAAGCTACACTCGTTGTGAACCTAGCCAGCAAGTCAGATTTTTAAAATGCTTTTCGGCGAAAGCATCAGAAGCTATTATCTGATAGCATGCACCCCCCAAAATGCCAGCTCGACACGTAAACAACAGATTTTGCGATAGACGGCGCTACCCAAAACGCAGAAATAAAATATAAAACATTCATTACCTTAGACGAGCTTCTTTCTTGGCACTCCTATATGCCCCATAAACATCACTATTGGGTCTTTTTTTCGTTTAAATCGGTCCATATATACCCAAAATAGCTTTGTATTGAAGTAGTGTCATTCAGAAAAATTCATCGTTTTTAAACGCTGCGTAATTTTTTAAAATTAAAAAAGTCGACGATAAACTTTCACAAAACACTTCGAAATCCTTTTGTAATCCAACTTTAGGTATTAGTAAACGTTTATAATCTATCAAAACGATTACAGGGCGATGTCTCTTCAATAGGTCCTCACTTCAAAAACAATGCAATCTGATCTCTCCTTGAACTGCATCCGGGTGAAGACTGGAAAACTTGGGGTCAGACAGATGGATTTTCCAACAATTAATTCGATTGAAAATTAGTACAATGGCGCCATCGTGCGGAATTTGTATGAAGTGCAGGCAAATTTCCATTAAATTCTGTTCTCCTTTAACAACTGGTGGAAGTGACTTATGGAAATTATTTTTTGCTTTCAGAGAGCAGTTTTTCTTGCGTTTTTCAATGAAACACACGCTCTGTTATAGTCACAGCCGTGATTTAACCAGTTTTATAAACTTCAGAGTGTTTTCTATCCACACATACTAATCATATGCATATACTATATTCCTGGCATGAGTAGCAGGACGCTGAAAAGTTGCGCGATTTTTAACAGAATTTTCAAAAAAGGTGGGGGTAGATTTAACAGTTAATGTCCTGATGACTGGTCTACATCTAGTCACCATCATTTACCCCCCTACTCCTTAATGTCCTGATGACTGGTCTTCATCTAGTCACCATCCTTTACCCCCCTACTCCTTAATGTCCTGATGACTGGTCTACATCTAGTCACCATCCTTTACCCCCTACTCCTTAATGTCCTGATGACTGGTCTACATCTAGTCACCATCCTTTACCCCCCTACTCCTTAATGTCCTGATGACTGGTCACCATCCTTTACCCCACTACTCCTTAATGTCCTGATGACTGGTCTTCATCTAGTCACCACCATCCTTTACCCCCCTACTCCTTAATGTCCTGATGACTGGTCTACATCTAGTCACCATCCTTTACCCCCCTACTCCTTAATGTCCTGGTGACTGGTCTTCATCTAGTCACCATCCTTTACCTCCCCCCCCCCTACTCCTTAATGTCCTGATGACTGGTCTACATCTAGTCACCATCCTTTACCCCCCTACTCCTTAATGTCCTGATGACTGGTCTACATCTAGTCACCATCCTTTACCCCCTACTCCTTAATGTCCTGATGACTGGTCTACATCTAGTCACCATCCTTTACCCCCCCCCCCCCCCCCCCCTACTCCTTAATGTCCTGATGACTGGTCACCATCCTTTACCCCCCTACTCCTTAATGTCCTGATGACTGGTCTACATCTAGTCACCATCCTTTACCCCCCTACTCCTTAATGTCCTGATGGCTGGTCACCATCCTTTACCCCCCTACTCCTTAATGTCCTGATGACTGGTCACCATCCTTTACCCCCCTACTCCTTAATGTCCTGATGACTGGTCTACATCTAGTCACCATCCTTTACCCCCCCCCCCCCCCCCTACTCCTTAATGTCCTGAGGACTGGTCACCATCCTTTACCCCCCTACTCCTTAATGTCCTGATGACTGGTCACCATCCTTTACCCCCCTACTCCTTAATGTCTTGATGACTGGTCTACATCTAGTCACCATCCTTTACCCCCCCCCTACTCCTTAATGTCCTGATGACTGGTCTACATCTAGTCACCATCCTTCACCCCCCTACTCCTTAATGTCCCGATCACTGGTCTTCATCTAGTCACCATCCTTTACCCCCCCCCCCCCTACTCCTTAATGTCCTGATGACTGGTCTACATCTAGTCACCATCCTTTACCCCCCCCTACTCCTTAATGTCCTGATGACTGGTCTACATCTAGTCACCATCCTTTACCCCCCCTACTCCTTAATGTCCTGATGACTGGTCTACATCTATTCACCATCCTTTACCCCCCTACTCCTTAATGTCCTGATGACTGGTCTACATCTAGTCACCATCCTTTACCCCCCCTACTCCTTAATGTCCTGATGACTGGTCTACATCTAGTCACCATCCTTTACCCCCCTACTCCTTAATGTCCTGATGACTGGTCTACATCTAGTCACCATCCTTTACCCCCCTACTCCTTAATGTCCTGGTGACTGGTCTTCATCTAGTCACCATCCTTTACCCCCCTACTCCTTAATGTCCTGATGACTGGTCTACATCTAGTCACCATCCTTTACCCCCCTACTCCTTAATGTCCTGGTGACTGGTCTTCATCTAGTCACCATCCTTTACCCCCCTACTCCTTAATGTCCTGATGACTGGTCTACATCTAGTCACCATCCATTACCCCCCTACTCCTTAATGTCCTGATGACTGGTCTACATCTAGTCACCATCCTTTACCCCCCTACTCCTTAATGTCCTGATGACTGGTCTACATCTAGTCACCATCCTTTACCCCCCTACTCCTTAATGTCCTGATGACTGGTCTACATCTAGTCACCATCCTTTACCCCCCCTACTCCTTAATGTCCTGATGACTGGTCTACATCTAGTCACCATCCTTTACCCCCCCTACTCCTTAATGTCCTGATGACTGGTCTTCATCTAGTCACCATCCTTTACCCCCCCCTACTCCTTAATGTCCTGATGACTGGTCTACATCTAGTCACCATCCTTTACCCCCCCTACTCCTTAATGTCCTGATGACTGGTCTACATCTAGTCACCATCCTTTACCCCCCCTACTCCTTAATGTCCTGATGACTGGTCTTCATCTAGTCACCATCCTTTACCCCCCTACTCCTTAATGTCCTGATGACTGGTCTTCATCTAGTCACCATCCTTTACCCCCCCTACTCCTTAATGTCCTGATGACTGGTCACCATCCTTTACCCCCCTACTCCTTAATGTAATGATGAGTGTGTCATGACCAGATGCTTGTCCCCGCCCCCCAACAATGGGATTTGTCCCCACCCCCCCCAACAATGGGATTTGTCCCCGCCCCCCCCCAACAATGGGATTTGTCCCCGCCCTCCCAACAATGGGATTTGTCCCCGCCCCCTCCCAACAATGGGATTTGTCCCCGCCCCCCCCAACAATGGGATTTGTCCCCGCCCCCCCAACAATGGGATTTGTCCCCGCCCCCCCCAACAATGGGATTTGTCCCCGCCCCCCCCAACAATGGGATTTGTCCCCGCCCCCCCCAACAATGGGATTTGTCCCCGCCCCCCCCCCCCAACAATGGGATTTGTCCCCGCCCCCCCCCCAACAATGGGATTTGTCCCCGCCCCCCCCCCAACAATGGGATTTGTCCCCCCCCCCAACAATGGGATTTGTCCCCGCCCCCCCCCCCCCCCCCCAACAATGGGATTTGTCCCCCCCCCCCCCAACAATGGGATTTGTCCCCGCCCCCCCAACAATGGGATTTGTCCCCGTCCCCCCAACAATGGGATTTGTCCCCGTCCCCCCAACAATGGGATTTGTCCCCGCCCCCCCAACAATGGGATTTGTCCCCGCCCCCCCCAACAATGGAATTTGTCCCCCCCCCCCAACAATGGGATTTGCCCATCTGGGAAGGTTTTTCATATTGGGGTAAGTTCATAACACAGGCTGTTGGTAGCTGGTGTGGGAGATAAATAGTTAGGCCATTCGTGTTCCTTCAGAGGGTGGACCATGTTGTTTTGGGTCGGTCCTAATGGATTATTCCTTTATTTTGTGTGGGAATGCTGGATTTTGACCGTGTACAATAGTTTACTCAATAGGCCTACAGCTGGTTTTCAAACATCCTCTCAAGGTCGTCCAGCAGCCTACTGTATTCCACAATGTCCCTGGCCTGGATTTGCTAGACAAAGTACATTTTTCTGTTCTCTTCAACAACCCCAATGTTGAGCTTTGTTTCGTGTTCTTGCTGGGCCTCATCCCTCTCAGTTAGTTAGCCTAGCCAACGGTCTTGTTGGTGGTGACTTGGTCAATGTTGAGCTTTGTTTCGTGCTCTTGCTGGGCCTCATCCCTCTCAGTTAGTTAGCCTAGCCAACGGTCTTGTTGGTGGTGACTTGGTCAATGTTGAGCTTTGTTTCGTGCTCTTGCTGGGCCTCATCCCTCTCAGTTAGTTAACCTAGCCAACGGTCTTGTTGGTGGTGACTTGGTCAATGTTGAGCTTTGTTTCATGCTCTTGCTGGGCCTCATCCCTCTCAGTTAGTTAGCCTAGCCAACGGTCTTGGGCCTAAACTGTAACATGGGTCCGACATGTCTAGTTTGTGCTGCAAAGCTAGATGGAGAATGTTTGCTTCAAAAAGGGAAATGTAGAAAACATATTTTCAAAATACAACATGAAGGCATCTGGGAAGTCAAAGATACTGCATCCGGGCCTACGTTTAGGCTGGTTGTTTTTTTGCTCAGCTAGTTATTAAAAAAACACTTTAAAAAATATCACTATTCAGCGACACTTTACATAATCCTAAACTAAGGATAGTGACGTTGCACCAAACACTTTATCTGCTAAAAGCTAATACTATTAGATGAGCAGTGTGTGTGTGTGAGGGTTGATACTCTGTGCTTTCATGATAGACGAGCCTCTTCCACAGGAGCCATGTGTTTTTAGGAAGATAAGACAACCTGACCTCACTGAAGCTGGCTGCACTAGTAGGTCAGGTCAGCTGTTGTCAACAAACCAGCTAATCCAACTCCTATGATCAATGACTTGCACTGCTCAGCTATGTGACCAACCAGGACATGGAGTTCACCCCTACCCCTGGCTCCTATTGGCAAGGACTTTGACAGGGAGGAGGGGCTTATGGCCAGCTCCAGACTGTGATTGGCTATCATCACTCGTTGTCAGTCACTCTATGTTGTCATAAACCAGTGGTCAGCAACCTTTCCCAGTCAAAAAGCCAAGATCTAAATTCTTAAATATACAATAAAACATTTCTTAAAAAATGTACCATTAACCTCCTAAAAAATAGTTATTTAGGAATGAGGTTGGTGCAGTATTCCTAATACATTATCACAGCATATTCACCATATGCCTGGCCCGACAATCTTGTTCTTCTCAAGCCGTATTATATTTCAAAACAAAACACAACAGTTGGTGTAGCAGTAGCTCGGCAGAGCTGAGTGTATCATGACAACACAACAGTTGGTGTAGCAGTCGCTCGGCAGAGCTGAGTGTATCATGACAACACAACAGTTGGTGTAGCAGTCGCTCGGCAGAGCTGAGCGTATCATGACAACACAACAGTTGGTGTAGCAGTAGCTCGGCAGAGCTGAGTGTATCATGACAACACAACAGTTGGTGTAGCAGTAGCTCGGCAGAGCTGAGCGTATCATGACAACACAACAGTTGGTGTAGCAGTAGCTCGGCAGAGCTGAGCGTATCATGACAACACAACAGTTGGTGTAGCAGTCGCTCGGCAGAGCTGAGCGTATCATGACAACACAACAGTTGGTGTAGCAGTCGCTCGGCAGAGCTGAGTGTATCATGACAACACAACAGTTGGTGTAGCAGTCGCTCGGCAGAGCTGAGCGTATCATGACAACACAACAGTTGGTGTAGCAGTAGCTCGGCAGAGCTGAGCGTATCATGACAACACAACAGTTGGTGTAGCAGTAGCTCGGCAGAGCTGAGCGTATCATGACAACACAACAGTTGGTGTAGCAGTAGCTCGGCAGAGCTGAGCGTATCATGACAACACAACAGTTGGTGTAGCAGTAGCTCGGCAGAGCTGAGCGTATCATGACAACACAACAGTTGGTGTAGCAGTAGCTCGGCAGAGCTGAGCGTATCATGACAACACAACAGTTGGTGTAGCAGTAGCTCGGCAGAGCTGAGTGTATCATGACAACACAACAGTTGGTGTAGCAGTCGCTCGGCAGAGCTGAGTGTATCATGACAACACAACAGTTGGTGTAGCAGTCGCTTGGCAGAGCTGAGCGTATCATGACAACACAACAGTTGGTGTAGCAGTAGCTCGGCAGAGCTGAGCGTATCATGGCAACACAACAGTTGGTGTAGCAGTAGCTCGGCAGAGCTGAGTGTATCATGACAACACAACAGTTGGTGTAGCAGTCGCTCGGCAGAGCTGAGTGTATCATGACAACACAACAGTTGGTGTAGCAGTCGCTCGGCAGAGCTGAGCGTATCATGACAACACAACAGTTGGTGTAGCAGTCGCTCGGCAGAGCTGAGGGTATCATGACAACACAACAGTTGGTGTAGCAGTCGCTCGGCAGAGCTGAGCGTATCATGACAACACAACAGTTGGTGTAGCAGTCGCTCGGCAGAGCTGAGGGTATCATGACAACACAACAGTTGGTGTAGCAGTCGCTCGGCAGAGCTGAGCGTATCATGACAACACAACAGTTGGTGTAGCAGTCGCTCGGCAGAGCTGAGCGTATCATGACAACACAACAGTTGGCTTCTGAATCTAGTGCGTCCACCCCCAACATGGCTTCTGAATCAAGTGCGCCCACCGCCAACAGGGCTTCTGAATCGAGTGCGCCCACCGCCAACAGGGCTTCAGAATCTAGTGCGCCCACCGTCAACAGGGCTTCAGAATCTAGTGCGCCCACCGTCAACAGGGCTTCAGAATCTAGTGCGCCCACCGCCAACAGGGCTTCTGAATCGAGTGCGCCCACCGCCAACAGGGCTTCAGAATCAAGTGCGCCCACCGTCAACAGGGCAACACAAATAATAATATAAATGTAGCTCATGTCTTCATCTTTGTCTTTTGTCCAGAAATGTTTGGTGATCGACTAGGAATGCCTTGTGGATGGCGATCGACCAGTTGGTGACCTGTGTCCTAAACGCTTTCCTCCTTTCCTCCCCTCTTACAGGTGACTAACAGCATGTTTAGTGCTACCAGAAAGAGGTTTGTAGAGGGGGTGGAGAGTGACTACCCCGACGACACTGTGTATTATGGCCAGACATCCATGTTCCCTCATCCATCAGACAAAGACGTAAGTGATGCTACCAGCATGTTACAACCTTTGACCCCCTATTATGCGGTGACTGATTCGTCAGTTGTCACTTAGTCAGTAAAACCCGTAGAGGTTGAATCCAGACTCCTTGGCTCTCTGTGGTCTGGATTCATGTGGGGGTGAACTGCTTCGTTGGAGTCATCTAAGTTATGTTTCTGTTGCTATGACATTATTTTCAAAGCTGATCTTTTGGCGTTTCTGCTTTTCCTCAGTAACGGTTTGGTTAAATGTGTGTCTGGTCGGGTGGTTAATAGGGAAGTGGACATGACTCATTCACTCTTAGTTACAGTGAATAGAGAGGAGTCACATGGTGACATTACTACATCCAGATATGGAACATCCTAACAGTGGTCTCTACGAGATGAACTCCTCTGAATCCTGGGCCTGCTATGTGACTGATCACGTGAGACCAGGTTAGATTTAAGCCTTCTGTCTAGACAGGATGACATCTAGAACAGGATGACATCTAACCCGGTGTATCTAGACAGGGTGACATCTAACCTGGGCTATCGAGACAGGATATCCATAGAGAAGAGCAGAACAAGGCATTCATAACCTAGGTCTCAGAGTTCAATAGAGCTTTCACTCTGCCTGTGTTCCAAATGGCACCCTATTCCCTATATAGTGCACTACTTTTGACCAGGGCTCCTATGAAAGGAGAATATGGAACTCAGGGGATAGGGTGCATTTGGGACACAACCTCTGCCTGGGACTCCTTCCATTTGTTAATCAGAGGCCACATTGGAGCCGTTGGCTCCCTGTGGAATTGTTGGTGCCAAAGACCCGGGCAGGCCACCTTGATCTGGTGCCTGAAGAGTTCTGAGTTTTCCTTCAGTTCTCTGGGAATGGGGGGGGGGGATACAATCAGGTATGTGTCCCAAATGGACCCTTATTCCCTATGTAGTGCACTACCCTGTGGGCCCTGGTCAAAAAGTAGGGTGTTTATATAGTAAATAGATTGCCTTTTCAGAAGCTGCCCAGGACGAACCATGTTGGTTAGTTGACACTTGTGTGTGGGAAGGAACAATGGACCTACAGTGTTCTCTGGGACCAGAGACAGGGCAGACAGCCAGGGACATAAAACCCTCAGTTAACAAGCATCTCTGTGTGCTGTGATCATCTCAGAGGTTCCCTTCATAATGATGGCTTCCCCTCCAGCCTGTTAGTCAGACAAACATACAGGAGTCAGGAGAAGGCTCAGGAAAAATGCTCTTTGTCAAGTCTTTACCCCCAGTTCCTCCGGTCCTCTCTCCTGGCTAAGTTATGGAGAGCCTCAGATCTTCTCCTCCAGCCTGTTAGTCAGACAAACATACAGGAGTCAGGAGAAGGCTCAGGAAATATGCTGACAGTCTCTTTGTCAAGTCTTTACCCCCAGTTCCTCCGGTCCTCTCTCCTGGCTAAGTTATGGAGAGCCTCAGATCTTCTCCTCCAGCCTGTTAGTCAGACAAACATACAGGAGTCAGGAGAAGGCTCAGGAAATATGCTGACAGTCTCTTTGTCAAGTCTTTAACCCCAGTTCCTCCGGTCCTCTCTCCTGGCCAAGTTATGGAGAGCCTCAGATCTTCTCCTCCAGCCTGTTAGTCAGACAAACATACAGGAGTCAGGAGAAGGCTCAGGAAATATGCTGACAGTCTCTTTGTCAAGTCTTTACCCCCAGTTCCTCCGGTCTTCTCTCCTGGCTAAGTTATGGAGAGCCTCAGATCTTCTCCTCCAGTGCTGTTTGATAAGTAGCGAGGAGATGTTTTTTGAGAAAGATCCTTGAGTCTGAGCACCCGTCATCATGTTCCCAGTCCCACAACAACAGACGTTGTTGTCAGTTGTGCCCACTACTCCAAGGCTACGGTCCCTCCCTGAGAAGAACCGACTGGACCCAACTCTGTGGGAGGCAGACTGACTGGAGCCCAACTCTGTGGGAGGCAGACTGACTGGAGCCCAACTCTGTGGGAGGCAGACTGACTGGAGCCCAACTCTGTGGGAGGCAGACTGACTGGAGCCCAACTCTGTGGGAGGCAGACTGACTGGAGCCCAACTCTGTGGGAGGCAGACTGACTGGGCTCTACTGAACCTAGAGAGAGAGCATCTGTCCTGAAACCTTTCTGATAACAGCTCTACTGAACCTAGAGAGAGATCATCTGTCCTGAAACCTGTCTGATAACAGCTCTACTGAACCTAGAGAGAGATCATCTGTCCTGAAACCAGACCTGTCTGATAACAGCTCTACTGAACCTAGAGAGAGATCATCTGTCTGATAACTGCTCTACTGAACCTAGAGAGAGATAATCTGTCCTGAAACCAGACCGGTCTGATAACAGCTCTACTGAACCTAACAGCTCTGCTGACTGGTGCTTCTCTATTGGATAGTTTAGACTCCCAGGACTTTAAAGAACTTCTAACCAGCTCCTGGTAAGCAGACACATCGGATGGGCATCTAAACTCTCTGTACAAGGAGCTTCTTAGCAGAGCAGTAGAGAAACTGGGAAGGGACTCTGACATCTAAAGGGTTATTTTGTTGCCAGCTAAACTGGACTCTGCTAGTGGGTGTGATGATAAATATGTGTTATAACCTCAACGCTGCGATCACCTCTCATTTAGACGAGTGCTGAGGACATCATTATGTAATATACCGTTTAGCAGACAGCTTTGTGTCAGTCATGCCTGCATACATGTTAACCTAAGGGTGGTCTCGGGAATCCAATCCTCAAAGATGTGCAGCTCAGATTGGACTAAGTTCTGGTCCCTTCATACCAGTACAGTGAGTAGGACACTTTGGTAGAAAGGATAACGAGATGGTCTGAGCCCAACCTCAGAGCGGGTCCAAGTCCTAAGTCCAGCCCAGAAACGTCCCTCGGGTCAGAGGTAACGGGCCGTGCTGATGGAATGTGACGCCAGCCTGCTCTGGGTTCTATAGGTGGGACAGGATTCCGGAGTTCTTGGGTTCAAGGAGCAGGTAGCAGGGCTCGGTTTAGTCCAGTCTGGAAGAATTCAGACAACTTCTCGTAGTCTGCTGTGACATACTGCTTCTAGTCAGAGGATGGATTTGTCTCAATATTATCCTCTCATCACACATTTGGTTCATATTTTTTTTACACACTTGTGTTCTGTGCTAAAGATATTCTCTCGCTGTGGGGTATAATTCACACCATTTGCATATTTCATGTGCTTAAGCAAATGACACCAGTTAATGCTGGTTCTGTTTCAGACCGTCATGTTTCTCAATGTTGTTTTCCTTGTCCCCTTTTAGACTGAACCAGAGAACTAAACACTGATCACATGATGCACTGACAGGCTTGTCTCATTTAGACTGAACCAGAGAACTAAACACTGATCACATGATGAACTGACAGGCTTGTTTCATTTAGACTGAACCAGAGAACTAAAAACTGATCACATGATGAACTGACAGGCTTGTCTCATTTAGACTGAACCAGAGAACTAAACACTGATCACATGATGAACGGACAGGCTTGTCTCATTTAGACTGAACCAGAGAACTAAACACTGATCACATGATGAACGGACAGGCTTGTCTCATTTAGACTGAACCAGAGAACTAAAAACTGATCACATGAACTGACAGGCTTGTCTCATTTAGACTGAACCAGAGAACTAAACACTGATCACATGATGAACTGACAGGCTTGTCTCATTTAGACTGAACCAGAGAACTAAACACTGATCACATGATGCACTGACAGGCTTGTCTCATTTAGACTGAACCAGAGAACTAAACACTGATCACATGATGAACTGACAGGCTTGTCTCATTTAGACTGAACCAGAGAACTAAACACTGATCACATGATGAACTGACAGGCTTGTCTCATTTAGACTGAACCAGAGAACTAAAAACTGATCACATGTACTGACAGGCTTGTCTCATTTAGACTGAACCAGAGAACTAAACACTGATCACATGATGAACTGACAGGCTTGTCTCATTTAGACTGAACCAGAGAACTAAACACTGATCACATGATGCACTGACAGGCTTGTCTCATTTAGACTGAACCAGAGAACTAAACACTGATCACATGATGCACTGACAGGCTTGTCTCATTTAGACTGAACCAGAGAACTAAACACTGATCACATGATGCACTGACAGGCTTGTCTCATTTAGACTGAACCAGAGAACTAAACACTGATCACATGATGAACTGACAGGCTTGTTTCATTTGGACTGAACCAGAGAACTAAACACTGATCACATGATGAACTGACAGGCTGGTCTCATTTTTAGATTAAAAGGAACAACAACATAAGTAGTGAAACAGTGTAAAGCCCCATCATTTTGGAAATTAAACATTTCATTATTGTCACTTTCTCTGCTCCTGAAGTTGGTCGCTTTTCCTGATGACTGACAACCATATACACCTTTACCTGATGACAGTTAACCATATACACCTTTACCTGATGACAGCTAACCATATACACCTTTACCTGATGACAGCTAACCGTATACACCTTTACCTGATGACAGCCAACCATATACACCTTTACCTGATGACAGCTAACCATATACACCTTTACCTGATGACAGCTAACCATATACACCTTTACCTGATGACAGCTAACCATATACACCTTTACCTGATGACAGCTAACCATATACACCTTTACCTGATGACAGCTAACCATATACACCTTTACCTGATGACAGCCAACCATATACATCTTTACCTGATGACTGATGACAGCCAACCATATACAGCTTTACCTGATGACAGCCAACCATGTACAGCTTTACCTGATGACTGATGACGGCTAACCATATACACCTTTACCTGATGACTGATGACGGCTAACCATATACACCTTTACCTGATGACTGATGACAGCCAACCATATACATCCTTACCTGATGACTGATGACAGCCAACCATATACAGCTTTACCTGATGACTGATGACGGCTAACCATATACAGCTTTACCTGATGACTGATGACGGCTAACCATATACACCTTTACCTGATGACTGATGACAGCCAACCATATACAGCTTTACCTGATGACTGATGACGGCTAACCATATACACCTTTACCTGATGACAGCCAACCATATACATCTTTACCTGATGACTGATGACAGCCAACCATATACACCTTTACCTGATGACTGACGGCTAACCATATACAGCTTTACCTGATGACAGCCAACCATATACATCTTTACCTGATGACTGATGACAGCCAACCATATACAGCTTTACCTGATGACAGCCAACCATATACACCTTTACCTGATGACTGATGACAGCCAACCATATACAGCTTTACCTGATGACTGATGACAGCCAACCATATACAGCTTTACCTGATGACTGATGACAGCCAACCATATACAGCTTTACCTGATGACAGCCAACCATATACAGCTTTGCCTGATGACAGCCAACCATATACAGCTTTGCCTGATGACAGCCAACCATATACAGCTTTGCCTGATGACAGCCAACCATATACAGCTTTGCCTGATGACAGCCAACCATATACAGCTTTGCCTGATGACAGCCAACCATATACAGCTTTGCCTGATGACTGATGACAGCCAACCATATACAGCTTTACCTGATGACAGCCAACCATATACAGCTTTACCTGATGACTGATGACGGCTAACCATATACAGCTTTGCCTGATGACAGCCAACCATATACAGCTTTGCCTGATGACACCCAACCATATACAGCTTTACCTGATGACAGCCAACCATATACAGCTTTACCTGATGACAGCCAACCATATACAGCTTTACCTGATGACAGCCAACCATATACAGCGTTGCCTGATGACAGCCAACCATATACAGCTTTGCCTGATGACAGCCAACCATATACAGCTTTGCCTGATGACAGCTAACCATATACAGCTTTGCCTGATGACAGCCAACCATATACAGCTTTGCCTGATGACAGCCAACCATATACAGCTTTGCCTGATGACAGCCAACCATATACAGCTTTGCCTGATGACAGCTAACCATATACAGCTTTGCCTGATGACAGCCAACCATATACAGCTTTGCCTGATGACAGCCAACCATATTACAGCTTTGCCTGATGACAGCCAACCATATACAGCTTTGCCTGATGACAGCCAACCATATACAGCTTTGCCTGATGACAGCTAACCATATACAGCTTTGCCTGATGACAGCCAACCATATACAGCTTTGCCTGATGACAGCCAACCATATACAGCTTTGCCTGATGACAGCTAACCATATACAGCTTTGCCTGATGACAGCTAACCATATTACAGCTTTGCCTGATGACAGCTAACCATATTACAGCTTTGCCTGATGACAGCCAACCATATACAGCTTTGCCTGATGACAGCCAACCATATACAGCTTTGCCTGATGACAGCTAACCATATACAGCTTTGCCTGATGACAGCTAACCATATACAGCTTTGCCTGATGACAGCTAACCATATTACAGCTTTGCCTGATGACAGCTAACCATATTACAGCTTTGCCTGATGACAGCTAACCATATTACAGCTTTGCCTGATGACAGCTAACCATGCAGTATACACTGAACAAAAATAAATGCAACATGAAACTATTTCCAAAATATTTCTGACGTTACAATTCATAAAACCAGTCAATTGAAAATAAATTCATCGGGTCCTAATCTATGGATTTCACATGACGGAGAATAGATATTCATCTGGGCATAATTACCGTAAATAATAGTTAGGGGCCTGGATCAGAGAAGCAGGCAGTATATCTGGTGTGACCAGCGTTTTCTCCATGCAGCACAACACATCAGGCTGTTGATAGTGGCCTGTAGAATGTTGTCCCACTCCTCTTCAATGGCTGTGTGAAGTCGTTGGATATCGTTCGGGAACTAGAACACGCTGTCGTACATGTCGATCCAGAGCATCCCAAACATGCTCAATAGAGTCACATGTCTGAGTATGCAGGCCGCTTTCAGCTTCCAGGAATTGTGTACAGATCCTTGGGACATGGGGTCGTGCGTTATCATGCTGAAACATGAGATGATGGAGGCGGATGAATGACACGACAATGGGCCTCAGGATCTCGTCATGGTATCTCTGTGCATTCAAATTGCCATCAATAAAATGCTATTGTGGTCGTTGTCCTTAGCTTATGCCTGCTCATACCTTAACCCCTCCGCCACCATAGGGCACTCTGTTCACAACATTGACATCAGCAAATCGCTCGCCTACACAAAGCCACACACGCTGTCTTCCATCTAGTAGAGCCAATTGGCCAGGTCTGACTGAGTGTAGGTGATGTAGCCTGTACAAGAGCAGCATAAGGGAGCCCTGCTTGTTTAACATTAGATACCATTTTATCCCACAAAACAGATGACTTTCTTTGTAAAGTGAATGGAAAATATATTTTGACTTAAACCCCCCCCCCCCCCCCTCTACCAGTTTCCTTCTCTTGTAAGTGACCTGGAAGAGAAGGGAATGAATCTCCACTAACATGCATTTCCTGCTTCCTGTCTTCCAGATGCTGGCATCTCCATCCCCATCGTCGTCAGGTCAATTGTCGCAGCTTGGTGCCAGTTTATACGGGCCACAAAGTAAGCACTGCTTGTCCCTACACCATCCATGCATGGCTATGAACACTCCACTGCTGCTTAGCATTCTGTCACTGCTGCTTAGCATTCTGTCACTGCTCAGCCTGCATTCTGTCACTGCTCAGCCTGCATTCTGTCACTGCTTAGCCTGCATTCTGTCACTGCTCAGCCTGCATTCTGTCACTGCTTAGCCTGCATTCTGTCACTGCTCAGCCTGCATTCTGTCACTGCTCAGCCTGCATTCTGTCACTGCTCAGCCTGCATTCTGTCACTGCTCAGCCTGCATTCTGTCACTGCTCAGCCTGCATTCTGTCACTGCTCAGCCTGCATTCTGTCACTGCTTAGCCTGCATTCTGTCACTGCCTAGCCTGCATTCTGTCACTGCCTAGCCTGCATTCTGTCACTGCTTAGCCTGCATTCTGTCACTGCCTAGCCTGCATTCTGTCACTGCCTAGCCTGCATTCTGTCACTGCTTAGCCTGCATTCTGTCACTGCTTAGCCTGCATTCTGTCACTGCTTAGCCTGCATTCTGTCACTGCTTAGCCTGCATTCTGTCACTGCTTAGCCTGCATTCTGTCACTGCTTAGCCTGCATTCTGTCACTGCTTAGCCTGCATTCTGTCACTGCTTAGCCTGCATTCTGTCACTGCTTAGCCTGCATTCTGTCACTGCTTAGCCTGCATTCTGTCACTGCTTAGCCTGCATTCTGTCACTGCTTAGCCTGCATTCTGTCACTGCTTAGCCTGCATTCTGTTACTGCTTAGCCTGCATTCTGTCACTGCTTAGCCTGCATTCTGTCACTGCTTAGCCTGCATTCTGTCACTGCTTAGCCTGCATTCTGTCACTGCCTAGCCTGCATTCTGTCACTGCTTAGCCTGCATTCTGTCACTGCTTAGTCTGCATTCTGTCACTGCTTAGCCTGCATTCTGTCACTGCTTAGCCTGCATTCTGTCACTGCTTAGCCTGCATTCTGTCACTGCTTAGCCTGCATTCTGTCACTGCTTAGCCTGCATTCTGTCACTGCTTAGACTGCATTCTGTCACTGCTTAGCCTGCATTCTGTCACTGCTTAGCCTGCATTCTGTCACTGCTTAGCCTGCATTCTGTCACTGCTTAGCCTGCATTCTGTCACTGCTTAGCCTGCATTCTGTCACTGCTTAGCCTGCATTCTGTCACTGCTTAGCCTGCATTCTGTCACTGCTTAGCCTGCATTCTGTCACTGCTTAGCCTGCATTCTGTCACTGCTTAGCCTGCATTCTGTCACTGCTTAGCCTGCATTCTGTCACTGCTTAGCCTGCATTCTGTCACTGCCTAGCCTGCATTCTGTCACTGCCTAGCCTGCATTCTGTCACTGCTTAGCCTGAATTTAGAGCTCTGGTCAAAAGTAGTGTACTTAATAGGGAATAAGATGCCATTTGGGACTAAACACACGTCCTCCGGTCTGATCCTTTAGCTGGGTTAATATGTCCTACCTATGGCATAATGCTCAACACCATATCCTGTTCAGTGCAGGAAGTGGATTGAATTGGCTGAGTTGAAAGTGTAATTGAGGCTGACCTTGGTACACAGATCAATATAAATACAGTAGCCCTCTGGGTTTTAGGCCCTGTTCCATGTTGTCACTATCGGGCTTCTCCTGTCAGCTGTTGTCTTGAAATACTCAATCTCTGTTTCTCCCAAGTATTTTACAGGAATATAGCCTAGCGTCTTCAGAGCTCACCAGTCCAAAGCCTGTTTATCTCCGACTCTAACCCACCGCCTTTCTCCCCCGTCCTTCTGTGTATGTCTACTGAATAAAGGAATATAGCTGACCGTTTTAAAGCCTGTGTTTCTCCCAACTATAATCATCTTTCTCCCCTGTGTGTCTGTGTTGTCTGTGACGTCCAGGTGCCCTAGGGTTCCCTATGAGGGGCATGAGCAACACGGCTCAGTTGAATCGCAGCTTACCACAGGGCAACCAGCTACCGAGCCACGTTACCCCTGCCTCTGGAGTCGCCCCCACAATGTCCCTCCATACTCCTCCCTCGCCAAGCAGGTACACCCCTCCACTTATAGGCCACGTGCTGACCATTTCCATTGACAGTCACCTAGTTGGCTCTGGGATTCATCTCAGCATGTCTGGTTCTACCGACCTGATTCAGCCGACTGATGCGTTAGTTGCTTGGTAAAAGGAGCATATTGTTCATGACAGAGCAGCTGTCAGCAAGCCCGGTGAGCTCCTCCCTATGGGGTTAGGACTGTTGTTTTTAGTAGGTAAATATCACTCATCGTGTCTAATAAAAACAAGGTTTTGATGAATCAGCTAATCTTATTCCGTTCTCTTTTTATCTGATGTGCTTTTCATGTTGTGCTTTTTCATTTCATGCTTTTCATGTTGTCCTGATCACGCCACCCTGATCATATGGGACTGTGTCTCTGTGTGTATGTCTCTCTCTCCTCTCCTCTCCTCTCCTCTCCTCTCCTCTCCTCTCCTCTCCTCTCCTCTCCTCTCCTCTCCTCTCCTCTGCTCTGCTCTGCTCTGTAGGGGCATCCTGCCCATGAACACGCGGAACATGATGAACACCCCTCAGCAGGTGGGGCGCCAGGAGGTCATGGTGGGGGGCATGCCTAGTGGGGGCAGGACCAACAGCCTGGGCAGCTCGGGCCTGGGCAGCCCCAACCGTGCCTCTCCCAGCATCATCTGCATGCCCAAGCAACAGCAGTCACGGCAACCTTTCACCATCAACAGGTAACACTAGAATGAAGCCAGACCGTATCAATGGGTGATGTATTGAACATTGTGAAGACAGGACATAGAAACCATGAAGACCTGTTGGTCACATATAATAAAGACAGACTTTGAAACGGTGAGACAATTAACAGTATAAAACCATGGAATAGGAGCCTGTCAAACCTTTTACCTCCCTGCTACAGTATAAAGACATGGAATAGGAGCCAGTCAAACCTTTTACCTCCCTACTACAGTATAAAACCATGGAATAGGAGCCAGTCAAACATTTTACCTTCCTACTACAGTATAAAACCATGGAATAGAAGCCAGTCAAACCTTTTACCTCCCTACTACAGTATAAAACCATGGAATAGAAGCCAGTCAAACCTTTTACCTTCCTACTACAGTATAAAACCATGGAATAGGAGCCAGTCAAACCTTTTACCTCCCTACTACAGTATAAAACCATGGAATAGAAGCCAGTCAAACCTTTTACCTCCCTACTACAGTATAAAACCATGGACTAGAAGCCAGTCAAACCTTTTACCTCCCTACTACAGTATAAAACCATGGAATAGAAGCCAGTCAAACCTTTTACCTCTCTACTACAGTATAAAACCATGGAATAGAAGCCAGTCAAACCAGTCAGACCAACAATATCACTACCACAACAACTGGCAAGTGTCTTCACTGACATTTTCAACTTCTCCCTGACTGAGTCTGTAATACCTACAAGTTTCAAGCAGACTACCATAGTCCCTGTGCCCAAGGAAGCGAAGGTAACCTTCCTAAATGATTACCACCCTGTAGCCATGAAATGCTTTGAAAGGCTGGTCATGGCTCACATCAACACCATCATCCCGGAAACCCTAGACCCACTCCACACTGTTCTTTCCCACCTGGACAAAAGTAACCCCTATGTGAGAATGCTGTTCATTGACTACAGCTCAGCGTTCAACACCATGGTACCCTCGCAGCTCATCACTAAGCTTAGGACGCTGGGACTAAACACCTCCCTCTGCAACGGGATCCTGGACTTCCTGATGGGCCGCCCCCAGGTGATAAGGCTAGGTAAAAACACATCTACCTACGCTGATCCTCAACACTGGGCCCCTCAGAGGAGCGTGCTCAGTCCCCTCCTGTACTCCCTGTTCACCTACGACTGCGTGGCCAGGCACGACTCCAACACCACCAAGTTTGCTGACGACCCAGCGGTGGTAGGCCCGATCACCCAGCGGTGGTAGGCCCGATCACCCAGCGGTGGTAGGCCCGATCACCCAGCGGTGGTTGGACTTGTCCTATGATGTGACTGATGGACTCTGTGGCTGAAAGGAGACGTTGTTGTACTGTAAAGACATTAACAGAGTGAGTGTCTGTCAGGAGCTGTTTACTGCCTTGGGTAAACACAAGCTGGGATTGAGAACTCTGCACAGAGAGAAGGGAGGGTGAGGGAAGAGGTATGAGTAAGGTCAGTTTAAATGCGTAACATGCACTGCCTCATTCACTCGCTCTTTTTCTCTCTCCCTTTCTCTCGCTCTCTCTCTTCCTCTGTCTCTCTCCTCCATTATCTTCCTAACCATGGTAACATTAGCTTGTTTAGTAGCTCCTATCCTCTTCCTCTGCTCTTCCACATACTGAGCCTCGACTGTAGTGTGGCGTCCGACTGTATTGCGTCCTAGACTGTATTGTAGACTAGTGTAGCATAGACTAGTGTAGCGTAGACTAGTGTAGCGTAGCCTCGGTGGTGGGCCGTCAGGGCCAGCAAGGCCTTCTCTGCTGGCCTAAACATCATCAGAATATATATATATTTTTTTTAATATATTTTCCCATAAATATGTATTAAATGATTCCCCAGAGTAAGAGTTATACTCTTCATTGCATAGCTTTCCTCTTGGTTGCACTGCTTCCAGCCCCAGGTTGAGATTTGGAGTGTTAGATCTTTTATCCAATCATATTCAGCCATCATGTGTTGCCAGGGGTCTAAAATCCGCCCTCAGGCCTTCAGAATCAGCAGTGTGGGCGCTTGTAGCTTAAAGTGAATGGAAATTCAAATTTAGTGTCAACCAATCAGCTTTAGAGTTGGCTATTGTACGCCTGCTGGCTGGCTCCAGTGTTACACAGGAGCCAGCTAGCAGGCGTAGTGCGTGCACGTCTTTTGATTGGATTACCAATATTGAGAGGCAAGTCCTATATGGGCAGGACCTCAGAACTAGGAAACTGAATTTGATAAAACAATTAATTTGCGTACTACTAAGCTGTTTTTTCAACCCACAATGGCGCAAGGAGGAGAAGATATCGATTTGGTAGAGGATATAATTATAACGCCATTCTCAAGACGAACTTTTCAAGAAAAGTTAGACGTTGTAAGGAGAGGTCGCCCGACGCCGACGCTACAAAGCCTGTCACAGACGGGAAAGGGGTTCGTTCGCCACTTTCAAAGTTCCAACTACGAGCGTTATCAATGGCTCACAGGCTCCGAGAAGCACTGTAAACTGTACTGCTGGGAATGCCTATTATTTACAAGTGATCGATTTGGTGTTTGGAGCCACACTGGCTTTGCAAACTTGAGTTGTCTAAACCAAGGCAACAACGAGACACCGAAGTACGGCTGGGCACTTACAAGCAATGGTGCTTTTGAAAACTTTTGGGGACACCGGAGTGGATCTACAGCTCAACGAACAAGCGCGCAGGGCAACGGAGCCGCACAATGAAAAGGTGAAGAAAAATAGGGAAAAATTGAAAAGACTCATTGATTGTGTCGTGTTTTTGGGTAAACAGGAACTTTCATTTAGGGGACACGATGAAAGTGCTGACACTTCTTAAAAACACATTTTTTTACTTAAAGCTCAAAGTTTGTGGACCAGAAATAGATAGAAGAAGAATATTAATGTAACTCTGTTGCACTCGACTATGTTCTTGCCTATTAGTTGAACTGTACTGTGTTGTATTATTCACCTTCAATTCTCTGAATAAAAATGTCAATTTCAAGGTGACGCAACGCCTTGTTATACTGCGTTTCTGTCTAAATGTACAGTGTCTAGAGCCGTGGCATCATAATGAGGGTAATAAGAGGTGGATTAATTCGGGTGGGACTGTGTAGGACCTCACTGAAGGCCCCAGGCCCCAGGCCCACGGCACGCCACTGCGTAGCCTAGACTGTATTGTAGACTGTATTGCGTCCTAGACTGTATTGTAGACTGTATTGCGTCCTAGACTGTATTGTAGACTGTATTGTGTCCTAGACTGTGTTGTAGACTGTATTGTGTCCTACACTGTGTTGTAGATTGTATTGCGTCCTAGACTGTATTGTAGACTCTTGTAGCCTAGCCTCGATTGTAGCCTAGACTGTATTGTAGCCTAGACTGTGGCCTAGACTGTAGAGTAGACTGTATTGCATCCTAGACTGTATTGTAGACTAGTGTAGCATAGACTAGTGTAGCATAGCCTAGACTTTATTGTATTGTAGACTGTATTGCGTCCTAGACTGTAATGTAGACTAGTGTAGCCTAGACTGTATTGTAGACTAGTGTAGCCTAGACTGTATTGTAGACTAGTGTATCGTATACTGTATTGTAGCCTAGACTGTAGTGTGGCCTAGACTGTATTGTAGACTGTATTGCATCCTAGACTGTATTGTAGACTGTATTGTAGACTAGTGTAGCCTAGACTGTAGCATAGCCTCGACTGTATTGCGTCCTAGACTGTATTGTAGACTGTATTGTAGACTAGTGTAGCGTAGACTGTAGTGTGGCCTAGACTGTAGTGTAGACTGCAGTGTAGCCTAGAGTGTAGCCTAGAGTGTAGCGTAGACTGTATTGTAACCTAGAGTGTATTGTAGACTGTATTGCATCCTAGACTGTATTGTAGACTGTATTGTAGACTGTATTGCATCCTAGACTATATTGTAGACTGTATTATTCACCCTCTCTTCTCTTTGTCTCTTAATGATGTGGAGAATGATGAGTGTGAAGACATATCTACTGCGTTATCCTGAAGGTGTGTTTAGTGGTCTGAGAATAGGTGTCAACTAAGCAGTTTCAATCTCATCTCTCTCCTCTTCCTCTGCACTTCCTCTCCTTTTCTCCTCTGTCATCACTTTGATTCTTCCCCAGTGTAGCTAATTAGTCCCCACACTACAGTACAGAGGAAGTGGTCCACATCTGTCTCCATGGAGATGGTGTGTAAACCTGTTTATATATGACAACAATAGATAAGTGTGTATGTGTGTCTAAAGCGTGTGTGTGTGTGGTAGTTATGTATCTGTCTAGCTAACCCATTAGGATCATTCCAGTGCATTAAAAACCTCTTACGGCTGAGATCCCGTTAACGGGATCGATATGACAACAGCCAGTGAAAGTGCAGGGCGCCAAATTCAAACAACGGAAATCTCTGTTGATTAAAATTCCTCAAACATACAAGTATTTTACACCATTTTCAAGATCAACTTGTTGTTAATCCCACCACAGTGCCCGATTTTCAAACAGGCTTTACGACGAAAGCAAACCATCTGTTGATGATAGGTCAGTACCTAGTCACAGAAAAACAGCCATTTTTCCAGCCAAAGAGAAGAGTCACAAAAAGCAGAAATATAGATACAATTCATCACTAACCTTTGATGATCTTCATCAGATGACACTCATAGGACTTCATGTTACACAGTACATGTATGTTTTGTTCGATAAAGTTCATATTTATATCCCAAAATCTGTTTACATTGGCGTGTTACGTTCAGTAATGTTTTGCTTCCAAAACATCGGGTGATTTTGCAGAGAGCCACATCAATTTACAGAAATACTCAAAATAAACATTGATAAAAGATACAAGTGTTATGCATGGAACTTTAGATAAACTTCTCCTTAATGCAACCGCTGTGTCAGATTTCAAAACAGCTTTACCGAAAAAGCACACCATGCTATAATCTGAGTACAGCGCTCAGAGACCAAAACAAGCCATACAGATATTCGCCATGTTGTGTCAACCGAAGTCAGATAGCATTATAAATATTCACTTACCTTTGATGATCTTCATCAGAATGAACTCACAGGAATCCCAGTTCCACCATAAATGTTAGTTTTGTTCGATAAAGTCCATTTATGTCCGGATAGCTCCTTTTTGTTCGCACCTTTTAGTTCACAAATCCAAATTTGCGATGCGCAGGCCAGACGAGAAGTCAAATTCCATTACAGTTCGTAGAAACATGTCAAACGATGTATAGAATCAATCTTTAGGATGTTTTTAACAAATCTTCAATAATGTTTCAATCTGAGAATTCCTTTGTCTTTAGAAATGCAATGGAAAGCAGCTACCTGTCACGGGAGCGCGCCTGACTGAGCTCATGGCCTTCAGGCAGACCCCTTACTCAATCAGCTCTTATTCTCTCCTCCAAAGTAGAAGCCTGAAACAAGGTTCTAAAGACTGACATCTAGTGGTAGCCTTAGGAAGTGCAATCTCACCAAATTTACACCATCTTGGATAGGCAAAGAGTTGAAAAACTACAAACCTCAGATTTCCCACTTCCTGGTTAGATTTTTTTCTCTGGTTTTTGACTGCCGTATGAGTTCTGTTATGCTCAGACATCATTCAAACAGTTTTAGAAACTTCAGAGTGTTTTCTATCCAAATCTACTAATAATATGCACATCTTAGCTTCTGGGTCTGAGTAGCAGGCAGTTTACTCTGGGCACCTTATTCATCCAAGCTACTCGATACTGCCCCCCAGCCATAAGAAGTTAATAAGGGCTTTCTATCAAGCACAAGGTCGAATGTTTTCATTGGATGAAAGGGCTGTTTTTGAAGAACCTGATTGGCCTACAGATTCCCATTTGGCATGGGGGGAGTGGGGATGTTTTAAAATGCCCTCCTCACAGCTGAGCGAACACCATTTCACTGGTTAGAAAACAGTGTAGTTTGTAATGCATCACTCCTTCCTGATGTAACACGCTAGTCAGTTAGCCAGAGGAGACTTCCGTCCGTTGTTTCCCCAGTCTCTATTGTAGGATTACAGCAACCAGTGCTGATCTGGGATCAGTTTAGACTTTTCTATCATCATTATATGGCCATGGGGGACCTGATTCTAGATCAGCACCTTGAGCCTGAGAATACAGTCCTTTACAGGTCTTCACTGTGGCCCATCTGCATTCAGAGGCAAATGTGGAAGCCAACTATCCTTAGTAGTTTCTATGTCAAGCTCTACCAGACACAGTGCTATGAAATGTCTGTTATTGGTCTCATCAATGACATGAAATTAGCCTTGAAACAGGGAGAAATTACCTTTAGCTTGGTTCAGAGTCAGATCATGTGATGACTGTGGTGCTCAGCAGTGACTGTGGTGCTCAGCAGTGACTGTGGTGCTCAGCAGTGACTCTGGTGCTCTGTAGTGACTGTGGTGCTCTCTAGTGACTGGGGTGCTCTGTAGTGACTGGGGTGCTCTGTTAGTGACTGGGGTGCTCTGTTAGTGACTGGGGTGCTCTGTTAGTGACTGGGGTGCTCTGTTAGTGACTGGGGTGCTCTGTTAGTGACTGGGGTGCTCTGTTAGTGACTGGGGTGCTCTGTTAGTGACTGGGGTGCTCTGTTAGTGACTGGGGTGCTCTGTTAGTGACTGGGGTGCTCTGTTAGTGACTGGGGTGCTCTGTTAGTGACTGGGGTGCTCTGTTAGTGACTGGGGTGCTCTGTTAGTGACTGGGGTGCTCTGTTAGTGACTGGGGTGCTCTGTAGTGACTGGGGTGCTCAGCAGTGACTGGGGTGCTCTGTTAGTGACCCATTATTACTAGGTTACCGTATGTCATAACAGCCTGTACCTATGACCCGCCTTAGGGTGTTATGGGGGGGTTTGGACTTTTTTAGGGACTTTTCTATATTGCGTGGTTTTAAGACGTAACAACTTGAACAGGAATTAAAGGGAAATGATGTTTCTCTCTCCATGTTTCAGGATGTCCATGTTTTGTCATTTGCCCCTGGATAAGAGCATCTGCTGAATGAGTCAAATGTGAAATTGAATTCCGACTGAAATAGTGTCTCTGTTTCAGTATGTCGGGGTTTGGAATGAACCGGAATCCATCGTTCGGGATGAACAACTCGTTATCCAGCAACATCTTCAACGGAACAGGTGATGTTCAAGACATTGATTGATACCCTTCATTGATGACAAAGTAATAGTTATAGTAGTAATTTGATCATTTCTTTTGTGGTTTGTTTCTCTGTAACTGACTAGATGGAGGTTTGTTTCTCTCTAACTGACTAGATGGAGGTTTGTTTCTCTCTAACTGACTAGATGGAGGTTTGTTTCTCTAACTGACTAGATGGAGGTTTGTTTCTCTAACTGACTAGATGGAGGTTTGTTTCTCTAACTGACTAGATGGAGGTTTGTTTCTCTAACTGACTAGATGGAGGTTTGTTTCTCTAACTGACTAGAGGGAGGTTTGTTTCTCTGACTAGATGGAGGTTTGTTTCTCTAACTGACTAGATGGAGGTTTGTTTCTCTGACTGACTAGATGGAGGTTTGTTTCTCTAACTGACTAAAGGGAGGTTTGTTTCTCTGACTAGATGGAGGTTTGTTTCTCTGACTGACTAGATGGAGGTTTGTTTCTCTAACTGACTAGATGGAGGTTTGTTTCTCTGACTGACTAGATGGAGGTTTGTTTCTCTGACTGACTAGATGGAGGTTTGTTTCTCTAACTGACTAGATGGAGGTTTGTTTCTCTGACTGACTAGATGGAGGTTTGTTTCTCTGTAACTGACTAGATGGAGGTTTGTTTCTCTGACTGACTAGATGGAGGTTTGTTTCTCTAACTGACTAGATGGAGGTTTGTTTCTCTGACTGACTAGAGGGAGGTTTGTTTCTCTGACTAGATAGAGGTTTGTTTCTCTGACTAGATGGAGGTTTGTTTCTCTGACTAGATGGAGGTTTGTTTCTCTAACTGACTAGATGGAGGTTTGTTTCTCTAACTGACTAGATGGAGGTTTGTTTGACTGACTAGATGGAGGTTTGTTTGACTGACTAGATGGAGGTTTGTTTCTCTAACTGACTAGATGGAGGTTTGTTTCTCTAACTGACTAGATGGAGGTTTGTTTCTCTCTAACTGACTAGATGGAGGTTAGTTTCTCTAACTGACTAGATGGAGGTTAGTTTCTCTAACTGACTAGATGGAGGTTTGTTTCTCTAACTGACTAGATGGAGGTTTGTTTCTCTCTAACTGACTAGATGGATGTTAGTTCCTCTAACTGACTAGATGGAGGTTTGTTTCTCTAACTGACTAGATGGAGGTTTGTTTCTCTAACTGACTAGATGGAGGTTTGTTTCTCTGACTAGATGGAGGTTAGTTCCTCTAACTGACTAGATGGATGTTAGTTCCTCTAACTGACTAGATGGAGGTTTGTTTCTCTAACTGACTAGATGGAGGTTTGTTTCTCTAACTGACTAGATGGAGGTTTGTTTCTCTGACTAGATGGAGGTTTGTTTCTCTAACTGACTAGATGGAGGTTTGTTTCTCTCTAACTGACTAGATGGAGGTTTGTTTCTCTGTAACTGACTAGATGGAGGTTTGTTTCTCTCTAACTGACTAGATGGAGGTTTGTTTCTCTCTGACTGACTAGATGGAGGTTTGTTTCTCTGACTGACTAGATGGAGGTTTGTTTCTCTAACTGACTAGATGGAGGTTTGTTTCTCTAACTGACTAGATGGAGGTTTGTTTCTCTCTAACTGACTAGATGGAGGTTTGTTTCTCTCTAACTGACTAGATGGAGGTTTGTTTCTCTGACTAGATGGAGGTTTGTTTCTCTGTAACTGACTAGATGGAGGTTTGTTTCTCTAACTGACTAGATGGAGGTTTGTTTCTCTAACTGACTAGATGGAGGTTTGTTTCTCTAACTGACTAGATGGAGGTTTGTTTCTCTAACTGACTAGATGGAGGTTTGTTTCTCTAACTGACTAGATGGAGGTTTGTTTCTCTAACTGACTAGATGGAGGTTTGTTTCTCTCTGACTGACTAGATGGAGGTTTGTTTCTCTAACTGACTAGATGGAGGTTTGTTTCTCTGACTAGATGGAGGTTTGTTTCTCTGTAACTGACTAGATGGAGGTTAGTTTCTCTAACTGACTAGATGGAGGTTTGTTTCTCTAACTGACTAGATGGAGGTTTGTTTCTCTGTAACTGACTAGATGGAGGTTTGTTTCTCTGTAACTGACTAGATGGAGGTTAGTTTCTCTAACTGACTAGATGGAGGTTAGTTTCTCTGTAACTGACTAGATGGAGGTTTGTTTCTCTGTAACTGACTAGATGGAGGTTTGTTTCTCTAACTGACTAGATGGAGGTTTGTTTCTCTCTAACTGACTAGATGGAGGTTTGTTTATCTAACTGACTAGATGGAGGTTTGTTTCTCTAACTGACTAGATGGAGGTTTGTTTCTCTAACTGACTAGATGGAGGTTTGTTTCTCTAACTGACTAGATGGAGGTTAGTTTCTCTAACTGACTAGATGGAGGTTTGTTTCTCTGTAACTGACTAGATGGAGGTTTGTTTCTCTGTAACTGACTAGATGGAGGTTTGTTTCTCTAACTGACTAGATGGAGGTTTGTTTCTCTCTAACTGACTAGATGGAGGTTTGTTTATCTAACTGACTAGATGGAGGTTTGTTTCTCTGACTAGATGGAGGTTTGTTTCTCTAACTGACTAGATGGAGGTTTGTTTCTCTGTAACTGACTAGATGGAGGTTTGTTTCTCTGACTAGATGGAGGTTTGTTTATCTAACTGACTAGATGGAGGTTTGTTTCTCTGTAACTGACTAGATGGAGGTTTGTTTCTCTCTAACTGACTAGATGGAGGTTTGTTTCTCTGACTAGATGGAGGTTTGTTTCTCTGTAACTGACTAGATGGAGGTTTGTTTCTCTGACTAGATGGAGGTTTGTTTCTCTGTAACTGACTAGATGGAGGTTTGTTTCTCTCTAACTGACTAGATGGAGGTTTGTTTCTCTGTAACTGACTAGATGGAGGTTTGTTTCTCTGTAACTGACTAGAGGTTTGCTATGAGGCTCTGGAATAGCCTGTTTTATCTGTAAAGTGTAACTGACTAGAGGTTTGCTATGAGGCTCTGGAATAGCCTGTTTTATCTGTAAAGTGTAACTGACTAGAGGTTTGCTATGGAATAGCCTGTTTTATCTGTAAAGTGTATCTGACTAGGGGTTTGCTATGGAATAGCCTGTTTTATCTGTAAAGTGTATCTGACTAGAGGTTTGCTATGGAATAGCCTGTTTTATCTGTAAAGTGTGACTGACTAGAGGTTTGCTATGGAATAGCCTGTTTTATCTGTAAAGTGTAACTGACTAGAGGTTTGCTATGGAATAGCCTGTTTTATCTGTAAAGTGTAACTGACTAGAGGTTTGCTATGGAATAGCCTGTTTTATCTGTAAAGTGTGACTGACTAGAGGTTTGCTATGGAATAGCTGTTTTATCTGTAAAGTGTAACTGACTAGAGGTTTGCTATGGAATAGCTTGTTTTATCTGTAACTGACTAGAGGTTTGCTATGAGGCTATGGAATAGCTTGTTTTATCTGTAAAGTGTAACTGACTAGAGGTTTGCTATGAGGCTATGGAATAGCTTGTTTTATCTGTAACTGACTAGAGGTTTGCTATGAGGCTATGGAATAGCTTGTTTTATCTGTAAAGTGTAACTGACTAGGGGTTTGATATGAGGCTCTGGAATAGCCTGTTTTATCTGTAAAGTGTAACTGACTAGGGGTTTGATATGAGGCTCTGGAATAGCCTGTTTTATCTGTAAAGTGTAACTGACTAGAGGTTTGCTATGGAATAGCCTGTTTTATCTGTAAAGTGTAACTGACTAGAGGTTTGCTATGGAATAGCCTGTTTTATCTGTAAAGTGTAACTGACTAGAGGTTTGCTATGGAATAGCCTGTTTTATCTGTAAAGTGTAACTGACTAGAGGTTTGCTATGGAATAGCCTGTTTTATCTGTAAAGTGTAACTGACTAGAGGTTTGCTATGGAATAGCCTGTTTTATCTGTAAAGTGTGAGACGCTGAAATGCTTTTTTAATACATTGGGAGGTGACTTGACTAACTGTTCTCTTGTCCCGTCTCTCTTCCTGCTGTAGACGGAAGTGAAAACGTGACAGGTCTGGACTTGTCAGACTTCCCAGCGTTAGCAGACCGGAGTCGGAGGGAAGGAGGTGGGAACCCTACTCCTCTCCTCAACCCACTGGCTGGGAGGGCTCCTTATGGTGAGACCCCTTACCTCCTCTCCTCAACCCACTGGTTTTCTATGGTGAGACCCCCCTACCTCCTCTCCTCAACCCACTGGCTGGGAAGGCTCCTTATGGTGAGACCCCCTACCTTCTCTCCTCAACCCACTGGCTGGGAGGGCTCCTTATGGTGAGACCCCCTACCTCCTCTCCTCAACCCACTGGTTCTCTATGGTGAGACCCCCTCTCCTCAACCCACTGGTTCTCTATGGTGAGACCTCCTCTCCTCAACCCACTGGCTGGGAGGGCTCCTTATGGTGAGACCCCCTACCTCCTCTCCTCAACCCACTGGTTCTCTATGGTGAGACCCCCTCTCCTCAACCCACTGGTTCTCTATGGTGAGACCTCCTCTCCTCAACCCACTGGCTGGGAAGGCTCCTTATGGTGAGACCCCCTACCTTCTCTCCTCAACCCACTGGCTGGGAGGGCTCCTTATGGTGAGACCCCCTACCACCTCTCCTCATCCCACTGGTTCTCTATGGTGAGACCTCCTCTCCTCAACCCACTGGTTCTCTATGGTGAGACCTCTCCTCAACCCACTGGTTCTCTATGGTGAGACCTCCTCTCCTCAACCCACTGGTTCTCTATGGTGAGACCTCCTCTCCTCAACCCACTGGTTCTTTGTGGTGAGACCCCCTACCTTCTCTCCTCAACCCACTGGCTGGGAGGGCTCCTTATGGTGAGACCCCCTACCTCCTCTCCTCAACCCACTGGTTCTCTATGGTGAGACCTCCTCTCCTCAACCCACTGGTTCTCTATGGTGAGACCTCCTCGACTCAATCTACTGGCTGGGAGGGCTCCTTATGGTGAGACCCCCTACCTCCTCTCCTCAACCCACTGGTTCTCTATGGTGAGACCTCCTCTCCTCAACCCACTGGTTCTCTATGGTGAGACCCCCCAACCTCCTCTCCTCAACCCACTGGTTCTCTATGGTGAGAACTCCTCTCCTCAACCCACTGGTTCTCTATGGTGAGAACTCCTCTCCTCAACCCACTGGTTCTCTATGGTGAGACCTCCTCTCCTCAACCCACTGGTTCTCTATGGTGAGACCTCCTCGACTCAACCCACTGGTTCTCTATGGTGAGACCCCCCAACCTCCTCTCCTCAACCCACTGGTTCTCTATGGTGAGAACTCCTCTCCTCAACCCACTGGTTCTCTATGGTGAGAACTCCTCTCCTCAACCCACTGGTTCTCTATGGTGAGACCCCCTACCTCCTCTCCTCAACCCACTGGCTGGGAGGGCTCCTTATGGTGAGACCCCCTAACCCTTCTCCTCAACCCACTGGTTCTCTATGGTGAGACCCCCTACCTCCTCTCCTCAACCCACTGGTTCTCTATGGTGAGACCCCCTACCTCCTCTCCTCAACCCACTGGCTGGGAGGGCTCCTTATGGTGAGACCCCCTACCTCTTCTCCTCAACCTACTGGTTCTCTATGGTGAGACCTCCTCCTCTCCTCGACCCACTGGTTCTCTATGGTGAGACCTCCTCTCCTCAACCCACTGGTTCTCTATGGTGAGACCCCCCAACCTCCTCTCCTCAACCCACTGGTTCTCTTTGGTGAGACCCCCTCTCCTCAACCCACTGGCTGGGAGGGCTCCTTATGGTGAGACCCCCTACCTCTCCTCAACCCACTGGTTCTCTATGGTGAGACCCCCTACCTCTCCCCAACCCACTGGTTCTCTATGGTGAGACCCCCTACCTCTCCTCAACCCACTGGTTCTCTATGGTGAGACCCCCTCCTCTCCTCAACCCACTGGCTGGGAGGGCTCCTTATGGTGAGACCCCTACCTCCTCTCCTCAACCCACTGGTTCTCTATGGTGAGACCCCCTACCTTCTCTCCTCAACCCACTGGCTGGGAGGGCTCTCTATGGTGAGACCGCCTACCTTCTCTCCTCAACCCACTGGCTGGGAGGGCTCTCTATGGTGAGACCCCCTACCTTCTCTCCTCAACCCACTGGCTGGGAGGGCTCTCTATGGTGAGACCCCCAACCTCCTCTCCTCAACCCACTGGTTCTCTATGGTGAGACCCCCTACCTCTTCTCCTCAACCCACTGGCTGGTAGGGCTCTCTATGGTGAGACCCCCTACCTCCTCTCCTCAACCCACTGGCTGGGAGGGCTCTCTATGGTGAGACCCCCTACCTCCTCTCCTCAACCCACTGGCTGGGAGGGCTCTCTATGGTGAGACCCCCTACCTCCTCTCCTCAACCCACTGGCTGGGAGAGCTCTCTATGGTGAGACCCCCTACCTTCTCTCCTCAACCCACTGGCTGGGAGGGCTCTCTATGGTGAGAGTGCGTCCCAGTCTGTGAGGAAAATAAAACGGGTTTACCTTTGCTTCTGGGTTGCTGGGATGCGACGATATTGATGGTTGTCTTCCCGGAGAGAAAATATCTTCTCTGTCCCTGTATTTAACCTGAGCTACAGCCTGTCCATTCTGTCCTCCTGTACTGCAGTTGGAATGGTCACCAAACCCTCAAACGAACAGTCCCAAGACTTCTCCATCCATAACGAGGACTTCCCTGCGCTGCCTGGTCCCAACTACAAGGACCCCACGGCGAACAACGACGACAGCATAACGGTGGGTCTTTAATCTCTAGGAGGAACTTAGGCCATTTTATATAAGGTCCGTTTGGTGTTGTTCCTGCTGAGTGGAGTTGATCATCGTCTGTGTGACTAATGTGGCTCAGCTCGGAGGCTTCGTCGATGGGTAGAGAGACCTGGAACTAAACTAGGACAAAACTAACTTATTATTGATTCATGTCGCAGGGACATGTGTTCTAGTAGCAGGGGGTATGAGAGCTGCTGGGGGAATCAACACGGGTCAATGTCTGAAACAGCATCTCTAATGGGTTGCGAGGGAGACGGATGAGGGACTTGTGAGCTGTTGTTTACTATGGAACGTGGCTTTTGAAATCCATTGTAGGAGGGCTGTTTAACCTCTGTGGGATATGTGGGACGCTAGCGTCCCAAAAGCCAGGGGAAATGCAGAGCGCGAAATTCAAATATATTACTATAAAAATCAAACTTTCATTAAATCACACATGTAAGATAGCAAATTAAAGCTACACTCGTTGTGAATCCAGCCGACATGTCAGATTTCAAAAAGGCTTTTCGGCAAAAGCAAACGATGCCAGTATCTGAGGATAGCACCATAGTAAACAAAGAGAGAGAAGCATATTTCAACCCTGCAGGCGCGACACAAAACGCAGAAATAAAAATATAATTCATGCCTTACCTTTGACGAGCTTCTTCTGTTGGCACTCCAATATGTCCCATAAACATCACAAATGGTCCTTTTCGATTAATTCCGTCGATATATATCCAAAATGTAAATTTTTATTTGGCGCGTTTGATCCAGAAAAACACCGGTTCCAACTTGCTCAACGTGACTACAAAATATCTCAAAAGTTACCTGTAACCTTTGCCAAAACATTTCAAACTACTTTTGTAATACAACTTTAGGTATTTTTTAACATAAATAATCGATAAAACTGACGCTAGCTTTCTGGTCACGCGCCTCTATCTAACAGTACACTTCAAGTGACCCTTGTTCAAGATGGCTGTACTTCTTCATTACACAAAGGAATAACCTCAACCAATTTCTAAAGACTGTTGACATCCAGTGGAAGCGATAGGAACTGCAGGAAGGTCCCTTAGAAATCTGGATTCCCAATGAAAACTCATTGACAAGAGTGACCTCAACAACAAAAAATCTGAATGGTTTGTCCTCTGGGTTTCGCCTGCTAAATAAGTTCTGTTATACTCACAGACATGATTCAAACAGTTTTAGAGACTTCAGAGTGTTTTCTACCCAAATCTACTAATAATATGCATATCTTATCTTCTGGGGATGAGTAGCAGGCAGTTGCATTTGGGCATGCATTTCATCCGGACGTGCAAATACTGCCCCCTGTCACCCAGAAGTTAATGAAGCCAGTGTAAGTTTCCCTGTTTTTCTGTTCTGAAGTGTAGTTCTATTTATCCCACAGGAAGTAGTTCACTTTAGTGAAGACCGTTTCAGTGACGTTATTAGACTATCTTTAGTGTTCGGAGGAGAACCAACCGCACAGGGAAAGATACTGGGACTCTAACAGGATTCTTCCTCCCTGTGTAGAATGTACTCTTCCACTATGCCTCTTCATCCCTCCCCGGAATCTACTCTGCTTCTCTTCCTGTCTCTCCCCGGAATCTACTCTGCTTCTCTTCCTGTCCCTCTCTCCAGAATCTACTCTGCTTATCTTCCTGTCTCTCTCTCTCCAGAATCTAAACCTTGCTTCTCTTCCTGTCCCTCTCTCCAGAATCTACTCTGCTTCTCTTCCTGTCTCTCTCTCCAGAATCTACTCTGCTTATCTTCCTGTTCCTCTCTCCAGAATCTAAACCCTGCTTCTCTTCCTGTCCCTCTCTCCAGAATCTAAACCCTGCTTCTCTTCCTGTCTCTCTCTCCAGAATCTACTCTGCTTCTCTTCCTGTCCCTCTCTCCAGAATCTACTCTGCTTCTCTTCCTCTCTCTCCAGAATCTACTCTGCTTATCTTCCTGTTCCTCTCTCCAGAATCTAAACCCTGCTTCTCTTCCTGTCCCTCTCTCCAGAATCTAAACCCTGCTTCTCTTCCTGTCTCTCTCTCCAGAATCTACTCTGCTTCTCTTCCTGTCCCTCTCTCCAGAATCTACTCTGCTTCTCTTCCTGTCTCTCTCTCCAGAATCTACTCTGCTTCTCTTCCTGTCTCTCTCTCCAGAATCTACTCTGCTTCTCTTCCTGTCTCTCTCTCTCCAGAATCTACTCTGCTTCTCTTCCTGTCTCTCTCTCCAGAATCTACTCTGCTTCTCTTCCTGTCCCTCTCTCCAGAATCTACTCTGCTTCTCTTCCTCTCTCTCTCTCCAGAATATAAACCCTGCTTCCCTTCCTGTTCCTCTCTCCAGAATCTAAACCCTGCTTCTCTTCCTGATCCTCTCTCCAGAATCTAAACCCTGCTTCTCTTCATGTCCCTCTCTCCAGAATCTAAACTCTTCAGGTAAGACTTCCAGCAGCACAGACGGGCCCAAGTTCCCCGGGGACAAGAGCTCAACAGCCCAGAACAACAACCAGTCGAAGAAAGGCATACAGGTGTTACCGGACGGTGAGGCTCAATTCCTCACTCTGTCCCTCACTCTGTCCCTCACTCTGTCCCTCACTCTGTCCCTCACTCTGTCCCTCACTCTGTCCCTCACTCTGTCCCTCACTCTGTCCCTCACTCTGTCCCTCACTCGGTCCCTCACTCTGTCCCTCACTCTGTCCCTCACTCTGTCCCTCACTCGGTCCTTCACGCTGTCCTTCACGCTGTCCTTCACGCTGTCCTTCACGCTGTCCTTCACGCTGTCCTTCACTCTGTCCTTCACGCTGTCCTTCCTTCTGGGTCTGGACACCTCCCCCTGCAACTGAATCTTGGGACTTTCTGACTGGCCAACTGCAGGTGGGGACAGTTGGCAGCATCACCTCCGCCACGCTGACCCTTAACACAGGCACCCCACAGGGGTGTGTGCTTAGTCCCCTCCTGTACTCCCTGTTATCCCACGACTGTGGCGCCATGCAGGTCTCCAACACTAAGTTAGCGACGATGAGTCAGCTTACAGGGAGGAGGTCCGTGATCTGACAGTGTGGTGCTGGATCAACAACCTCTCCCTCAACGTCAACAAGACAAGGAGCTGATCCTGGACTACAGGGAGGAGGTCCGTGACCTGACAGTGTGGTGCTGGAGCAACAACCTCTCCCTCAACGTCAACAAGACAAGGAGCTGATCCTGGACTACAGGGAGGAGGTCCGTGACCTGACAGTGTGGTGCTGGAGCAACAACCTCTCCCTCAACGTCAACAAGACAAGGAGCTGATCCTGGACTACAGGGAGGAGGTCCGTGACCTGACAGTGTGGTGCTGGAGCAACAACCTCTCCCTCAACGTCAACAAGACAAGGAGCTGATCCTGGACTACAGGGAGGAGGTCCGTGACCTGACAGTGTGGTGCTGGAGCAACAACCTCTCCCTCAACGTCAACAAGACAAGGAGCTGATCGCCCTGGATCACGTGACGCTGCAGAGGGTCGTACGGACAGCCCAGTACATCACTGCTTGGCATGACGACTGCACCGCCCTGGATCACGTGACGCTGCCGAGGGTCGTACGGACAGCCCAGTACATCACCGGGGCCGAGCTACACGCCACTTTTTAAACATTTCCTCTATATAGTACGGGTGCTCACTTCGTGTATTTCATATTTCTTGTATATTTCGTATTTTATATTTCCTTGTTTCTGATGTTTTTTTCTAGTAATGTGTTGATATTGATTACTGCATTGTTGTGTTTAGAGCTACAAGAAAGGAATTTGACTGTAGTTGTTCACGTGACATTACAACGTTTTAACTAAGACTTTTCCGTGGTCAGGAAAAATGTAACCTGGTCATTTTGCCATCAGCCGGGCACGAAGGTCAACGTTCAACTCCAGTTAGACGGGGTCTCACACACACAAACACACACTCAAACACACACTCAAACACACACTCAAACACACACTCAAACACACACTCAAACACACACTCAAACTCACACTCAAACTCACACACACACACACACTCAAACACACACACAAACACACACTCAAACACACACACACACACACACACACACACACACACAAGGGTCCCATCCTCATTGGTCTCTCCTCTCCTCCTCCCCTCCAGGTCGCGTGACGAACATTCCCGGGGGCATGGTAACAGACCAGTTTGGGATGATTGGCTTGTTAACGTTCATCAGGGCAGCGGAGACGGACCCTGGCATGGTGCACCTAGCACTGGGCAGTGACCTGACAACACTAGGACTCAACCTCAACTCGCCAGAGTAAGTCTGGTCGTCTCTAGGACATTTAGAAACTCTCTCAACAGGACCTGGGAATAACTGATCCAGGAGCAGTTTAGGCTGCAGCCGTAGTTAGACTCTTATGGAGGACGTTTAGAAACTCTCTCAACAGGACCTGGGAATAACTGATCCAGGAGCAGTTTAGGCTGCAGCCGTAGTTAGACTCTAATTTATGGAGTCAGACGGAGTGACACTTCATTATCCATCAGTAGATGCAGTATAATAAACTGATGTGCTGTGTGGTGTAGCTGCTGTCTTTCTGTGGTGTAGCTGCTGTCTGTCTGTGGTGTAGCTGCTGTCTGTCTGTGGTGTAGCTGCTGTCTGTCTGTGGTGTAGCTGCTGTCTGTCTGTGGTGTAGCTGCTGTCTGTGCTGTGGTGTAGCTGCTGTCTGTCTGTGCTGTGTGGTGTAGCTGCTGTCTGTCTGTGCTGTGTGGTGTAGCTGCTGTCTGTCTGTGCTGTGTGGTGTAGCTGCTGTCTGTCTGTGCTGTGTGGTGTAGCTGCTGTCTGTCTGTGCTGTGTGGTGTAGCTGCTGTCTGTGCTGTGTGGTGTAGCTGCTGTCTGTGCTGTGTGGAGTAGCTGCTGTCTGTCTGTGCTGTGAGGAGTAGCTGCTGTCTGTCTGTGCTGTGAGGAGTAGCTGCTGTCTGTCTGATGTGCTGTGAGGAGTAACTGCTGTCTGTCTGATGTGCTGTGAGGAGTAGCTGCTGTCTGTCTGTCTGATGTGCTGTGAGGAGTAGCTGCTGTCTGTCTGCTGTGAGGAGTAGCTGCTGTCTGTCTGATGTGCTGTGAGGAGTAGCTGCTGTCTGTCAGTCTGATGTGCTGTAAGGAGTAGCAGCTGTCTGTCTGTGGTGTAGCTGCTGTCTGTCTGTGGTGTAGCTGCTGTCTGTCTGTGGTGTAGCTGCTGTCTGTCTGTCTGATGTGCTGTAAGGAGTAGCAGCTGTCTGTCTGTGGTGTAGCTGCTGTCTGTCTGTGGTGTAGCTGCTGTCTGTCTGTGGTGTAGCTGCTGTCTGTGTTGTGTGGAGTAGCTGCTGTCTGTCTGTGGTGTAGCTGCTGTCTGTCTGCTGTGTGGTGTAGCTGCTGTCTGTCTGATGTGCTGTGAGGAGTAGCTGCTGTCTGTGCTGTGTGGAGTAGCTGCTGTCTGTCTGATGTGCTGTGAGGAGTAGCTGCTGTCTGTCTGATGTGCTGTGAGGAGTAGCTGCTGTCTGTCTGATGTGCTGTGAGGAGTAGCTGCTGTCTGTCTGATGTGCTGTGAGGAGTAGCTGCTGTCTGTCTGATGTGCTGTGAGGAGAAGCTGCTGTCTCTGTCTGATGTGCTGTGAGGAGAAGCTGCTGTCTCTGTCTGATGTGCTGTGAGGAGAAGCTGCTGTCTCTGTCTGATGTGCTGTTAGGAGTAGCTGCTGTCTGTCTGTCTGATGTGCTGTGAGGAGTAGCTGTGTTCTGTCTGTGCTGTGAGGAGTAGCTGCTGTCTGTCTGTGCTGTGAGGAGTAGCTGTTGTCTGTCCGATGTGCTCTGAGGAGTAGCTGCTGTCTGTCTGATGTGCTGTGAGGAGTAGCTGCTGTCTGTCATTCTGATGTGCTGTGAGGAGTAGCAGCTGTCTTTGTCTGTCTAATGTGATGTGAGGAGTAGCTGCTGTCTGTCTGTCTGTGAGGAGTAGCAGCTGTCTGTCTGTGCTGTGATGAGCAGCAGCAGCTGTCTGTCTAATGTGATGTGAGGAGTAGCTTCTGTCTGTCTAATGTGATGTGATGAGTAGCAGCAGCTGTCTGTCTAATGTGATGTGATGAGCAGCAGCAGCTGTCTGTCTAATGTGATGTGATGAGCAGCAGCAGCTGTCTGTCTAATGTGATGTGAGGAGTAGCTTCTGTCTGTCTAATGTGATGTGATGAGCAGCAGCAGCTGTCTGTCTAATGTGATGTGATGAGTAGCAGCAGCTGTCTGTCTAATGTGATGTGATGAGCAGCAGCAGCTGTCTGTCTAATGTGATGTGATGAGCAGCAGCAGCTGTCTGTCTAATGTGATGTGAGGAGTAGCTTCTGTCTGTCTAATGTGATGTGATGAGCAGCAGCAGCTGTCTGTCTAATGTGATGTGATGAGTAGCAGCAGCTGTCTGTCTAATGTGATGTGATGAGTAGCAGCAGCTGTCTGTCTAATGTGATGTGAGGAGCAGCAGCAGCTGTCTGTCTAATGTGATGTGAGGAGTAGCAGCAGCTGTCTGTCTAATGTGATGTGATGAGTAGCAGCTTCTGTCTGTCTAATGTGATGTGATGAGTAGCAGCAGCTGTCTGTCTAATGTGATGTGATGAGTAGCAGCTGTCTGTAATGTGATGTGATGAGTAGCAGCAGCTGTCTGTCTAATGTGATGTGATGAGCAGCAGCAGCTGTCTGTCTAATGTGATGTGAGGAGTAGCAGCAGCTGTCTGTCTAATGTGATGTGATGAGTAGCAGCAGCTGTCTGTCTAATGTGATGTGATGAGTAGCAGCAGCTGTCTGTCTAATGTGATGTGATGAGCAGCAGCAGCTGTCTGTCTAATGTGATGTGAGGAGTAGCAGCAGCTGTCTGTCTAATGTGATGTGAGGAGTAGCTTCTGTCTGTCTAATGTGATGTGAGGAGTAGCTTCTGTCTGTCTAATGTGATGTGATGAGTAGCAGCAGTTGTCTGTCTAATGTGATGTGATGAGTAGCAGCAGCTGTCTGTCTAATGTGATGTGAGGAGTAGCAGCAGCTGTCTGTCTGATGTGATGAGCAGCAGCAGCTGTCTGTCTAATGTGATGTGATGAGCAGCAGCAGCTGTCTGTCTAATGTGATGTGAGGAGTAGCTTCTGTCTGTCTAATGTGATGTGATGAGCAGCAGCAGCTGTCTGTCTAATGTGATGTGAGGAGTAGCAGCAGCTGTCTGTCTAATGTGATGTGATGAGTAGCAGCAGCTGTCTGTCTAATGTGATGTGATGAGCAGCAGCAGCTGTCTGTCTAATGTGATGTGAGGAGTAGCAGCAGCTGTCTGTCTAATGTGATGTGATGAGCAGCAGCAGCTGTCTGTCTAATGTGATGTGAGGAGTAGCAGCAGCTGTCTGTCTAATGTGATGTGAGGAGTAGCTTCTGTCTGTCTAATGTGATGTGAGGAGTAGCTTCTGTCTGTCTAATGTGATGTGATGAGTAGCAGCAGCTGTCTGTCTAATGTGATGTGAGGAGTAGCAGCAGCTGTCTGTCTAATGTGATGTGAGGAGTAGCTTCTGTCTGTCTAATGTGATGTGAGGAGTAGCTTCTGTCTGTCTAATGTGATGTGATGAGCAGCAGCAGCTGTCTGTCTAATGTGATGTGAGGAGTAGCAGCAGCTGTCTGTCTAATGTGATGTGATGAGTAGCAGCAGCTGTCTGTCTAATGTGATGTGATGAGTAGCAGCAGCTGTCTGTCTAATGTGATGTGATGAGTAGCAGCAGCTGTCTGTCTAATGTGATGTGAGGAGTAGCTTCTGTCTGTCTAATGTGATGTGATGAGCAGCAGCAGCTGTCTGTCTAATGTGATGTGAGGAGTAGCAGCAGCTGTCTGTCTAATGTGATGTGATGAGTAGCAGCAGCTGTCTGTCTAATGTGATGTGATGAGCAGCAGCAGCTGTCTGTCTAATGTGATGTGAGGAGTAGCAGCAGCTGTCTGTCTAATGTGATGTGATGAGTAGCAGCAGCTGTCTGTCTAATGTGATGTGATGAGTAGCAGCAGCTGTCTGTCTAATGTGATGTGATGAGCAGCAGCAGCTGTCTGTCTAATGTGATGTGATGAGCAGCAGCAGCTGTCTGTCTAATGTGATGTGAGGAGTAGCAGCAGCTTTCTGTCTAATGTGATGTGAGGAGTAGCTTCTGTCTGTCTAATGTGATGTGATGAGCAGCAGCAGCTGTCTGTCTAATGTGATGTGATGAGCAGCAGCAGCTGTCTGTCTAATGTGATGTGAGGAGTAGCTTCTGTCTGTCTAATGTGATGTGATGAGTAGCAGCAGCTGTCTGTCTAATGTGATGTGAGGAGTAGCAGCAGCTGTCTGTCTAATGTGATGTGAGGAGTAGCTTCTGTCTGTCTAATGTGATGTGAGGAGTAGCAGCAGCTGTCTGTCTAATGTGATGTGATGAGCAGCAGCAGCTGTCTGTCTAATGTGATGTGAGGAGTAGCTTCTGTCTGTCTGTCTAATGTGATGTGATGAGCAGCAGCAGCTGTCTGTCTAATGTGATGTGAGGAGTAGCAGCAGCTGTCTGTCTAATGTGATGTGAGGAGTAGCTTCTGTCTGTCTAATGTGATGTGAGGAGTAGCAGCAGCTGTCTGTCTAATGTGATGTGATGAGCAGCAGCAGCTGTCTGTCTAATGTGATGTGAGGAGTAGCAGCAGCTGTCTGTCTAATGTGATGTGAGGAGCAGCAGCAGCTGTCTGTCTAATGTGATGTGAGGAGTAGCAGCAGCTGTCTGTCTAATGTGATGTGATGAGCAGCAGCAGCTGTCTGTCTAATGTGATGTGAGGAGTAGCTTCTGTCTGTCTAATGTGATGTGAGGAGTAGCAGCAGCTGTCTGTCTAATGTGATGTGAGGAGTAGCAGCAGCTGTCTGTCTAATGTGATGTGATGAGCAGCAGCAGCTGTCTGTCTAATGTGATGTGAGGAGTAGCTTCTGTCTGTCTAATGTGATGTGAGGAGTAGCAGCAGCTGTCTGTCTAATGTGCTGTGATGAGCAGCAGCAGCTGTCTGTCTAATGTGATGTGAGGAGTAGCTTCTGTCTGTCTAATGTGATGTGATGAGCAGCAGCAGCTGTCTGTCTAATGTGATGTGATGAGCAGCAGCAGCTGTCTGTCTAATGTGATGTGATGAGCAGCAGCAGCTGTCTGTCTAATGTGATGTGAGGAGTAGCTTCTGTCTGTCTAATGTGATGTGATGAGCAGCAGCAGCTGTCTGTCTAATGTGATGTGATGAGTAGCAGCAGCTGTCTGTCTAATGTGATGTGAGGAGTAGCAGCAGCTGTCTGTCTAATGTGATGTGATGAGCAGCAGCAGCTGTCTGTCTAATGTGATGTGATGAGTAGCAGCAGCTGTCTGTCTAATGTGATGTGATGAGCAGCAGCAGCTGTCTGTCTAATGTGCTGTGATGAGCAGCAGCAGCTGTCTGTCTAATGTGATGTGATGAGTAGCAGCAGCTGTCTGTCTAATGTGATGTGATGAGCAGCAGCAGCTGTCTGTCTAATGTGATGTGATGAGTAGCAGCAGCTGTCTGTCTAATGTGATGTGAGGAGTAGCAGCAGCTGTCTGTCTAATGTGATGTGATGAGCAGCAGCAGCTGTCTGTCTAATGTGCTGTGATGAGCAGCAGCAGCTGTCTGTCTAATGTGATGTGATGAGTAGCAGCTTCTGTCTGTCTAATGTGATGTGAGGAGTAGCAGCAGCTGTCTGTCTAATGTGATGTGAGGAGTAGCTTCTGTCTGTCTAATGTGATGTGAGGAGTAGCTTCTGTCTGTCTAATGTGATGTGATGAGTAGCAGCAGCTGTCTGTCTAATGTGATGTGAGGAGTAGCAACAGCTGTCTGTCTAATGTGATGTGAGGAGTAGCTTCTGTCTGTCTAATGTGATGTGAGGAGTAGCTTCTGTCTGTCTAATGTGATGTGATGAGCAGCAGCAGCTGTCTGTCTAAGCTGCTGCTGCTCATCACATCACATTAGACAGACAGCTGCTGCTGCTCATCACATCACATTAGACAGACAGAAGCTACTCCTCACATCACATTAGACAGACAGCTGCTGCTACTCCTCACATCACATTAGACAGACAGCTGCTGCTACTCATCACATCACATTAGACAGACAGCTGCTGCTGCTCATCACATCACATTAGACAGACAGAAGCTACTCCTCACATCACATTAGACAGACAGCTGCTGCTGCTCATCACATCACATTAGACAGACAGCTGCTGCTGCTCATCACATCACATTAGACAGACAGCTGCTGCTGCTCATCACATCAGACAGACAGCTGCTGCTACTCCTCACATCACATTAGACAGACAGCTGCTGCTACTCATCACATCACATTAGACAGACAGCTGCTGCTACTCCTCACATCACATTAGACAGACAGCTGCTGCTACTCATCACATCACATTAGACAGACAGCTGCTGCTACTCCTCACATCACATTAGACAGACAGCTGCTGCTGCTCATCACATCACATGTCTGTCTAATGTGATGTGATGAGCAGCTTCTGTCTGTCTAATGTGATGTGAGGAGTAGCTTCTGTCTGTCTAATGTGATGTGAGGAGTAGCTTCTGTCTGTCTAATGTGATGTGAGGAGTAGCAGCAGCTGTCTGTCTAATGTGATGTGATGAGCAGCAGCAGCTGTCTGTCTAATGTGATGTGAGGAGTAGCAGCAGCTGTCTGTCTAATGTGATGTGAGGAGCAGCAGCAGCTGTCTGTCTAATGTGATGTGATGAGCAGCAGCAGCTGTCTGTCTAATGTGATGTGAGGAGTAGCAGCAGCTGTCTGTCTAATGTGATGTGAGGAGTAGCTTCTGTCTGTCTAATGTGATGTGAGGAGTAGCTTCTGTCTGTCTAATGTGATGTGATGAGCAGCAGCAGCTGTCTGTCTAATGTGATGTGAGGAGTAGCAACAGCTGTCTGTCTAATGTGATGTGAGGAGTAGCTTCTGTCTGTCTAATGTGATGTGAGGAGTAGCAGCAGCTGTCTGTCTAATGTGATGTGAGGAGTAGCAGCAGCTGTCTGTCTAATGTGATGTGATGAGCAGCAGCAGCTGTCTGTCTAATGTGATGTGAGGAGTAGCAGCAGCTGTCTGTCTAATGTGATGTGAGGAGTAGCTTCTGTCTGTCTAATGTGATGTGAGGAGTAGCTTCTGTCTGTCTAATGTGATGTGAGGAGTAGCAGCAGCTGTCTGTCTAATGTGATGTGAGGAGTAGCAGCAGCTGTCTGTCTAATGTGATGTGAGGAGTAGCTTCTGTCTGTCTAATGTGATGTGATGAGCAGCAGCAGCTGTCTGTCTAATGTGATGTGATGAGTAGCAGCAGCTGTCTGTCTAATGTGATGTGAGGAGTAGCTTCTGTCTGTCTAATGTGATGTGATGAGCAGCAGCAGCTGTCTGTCTAATGTGATGTGATGAGCAGCAGCAGCTGTCTGTCTAATGTGATGTGAGGAGTAGCAGCAGCTGTCTGTCTAATGTGATGTGAGGAGTAGCTTCTGTCTGTCTAATGTGATGTGAGGAGTAGCTTCTGTTTGTCTAATGTGATGTGATGAGCAGCAGCAGCTGTCTGTCTAATGTGATGTGATGAGCAGCAGCAGCTGTCTGTCTAATGTGATGTGAGGAGTAGCAGCAGCTGTCTGTCTAATGTGATGTGAGGAGTAGCTTCTGTCTGTCTAATGTGATGTGAGGAGTAGCTTCTGTCTGTCTAATGTGATGTGATGAGCAGCAGCAGCTGTCTGTCTAATGTGATGTGATGAGTAGCAGCAGCTGTCTGTCTAATGTGATGTGATGAGTAGCAGCAGCTGTCTGTCTAATGTGATGTGATGAGCAGCAGCAGCTGTCTGTCTAATGTGATGTGAGGAGTAGCAGCAGCTGTCTGTCTAATGTGATGTGCGTTCAGCTGACAGAGACGTTACACAGTTACAATACAATGTGGTCCAGCTGCTCCACTCTGCCTGTGTAGGGTAACTGCTGTCTCTCTGTCTGTGCTGTGTAGGGTAACTGCTGTCTCTCTGTCTGTGCTGTGTAGGGTAACTGCTGTCTCTCTGTCTGTGCTGTGTAGGGTAACTGCTGTCTGTCTCTCTGTGGGTAGTGATGTGACGAGTTTCATTATCTACATAGCTGGAGGGTTAGTGGAGTTACATCGCCTGTGTTTGGTGACGACGCCCCTCAGACCAAAGGCTTCTGTTAAGCATTTCTCATGCACCAAATGTCAGCTGTGCACCGTGTGTGCACCGTGTGTGCACCGTGTGTGCACCGTGTGTGCACTGTGTAAAGATAACTGCTAAGCCACTGAAGGCTGTCTGATCATAGCCTGTGTGTTGTCTCAGGGAGCCACACCCCTAACACCCGCCCACTCTGGATCACCTGCGCTATTGATTGGTCAGAGGTGAGCCAGCAGCATACCACCCTGCATATCACTGCTGGCTTGATTCTGAAGCTAAGCAGGGTTGGTCCTGGTCGGTCCCTGGATGGTCCCTGGATGGGAGACCAGATGCTGCTGGAAGTGGTGTTGGAGGGCCAGTAGGAGGCACTCTATCCTCTGGTCTAAAACAATATATCCCAATGCTACGGGCTGTTACTGGGAGTAGAACGGGCTGTTACTGGGAGTAGAACGGGCTGTTACTGGGAGTAGAACGGGCTGTTACTGGGAGTAGAACGGGCTGTTACTGGGAGTAGAACGGGCTGTTACTGGGAGTAGAACGGGCTGTTACTGGGAGTAGAACGGGCTGTTACTGGGAGTAGAACGGGCTGTTACTGGGAGTAGAACGGGCTGTTACTGGGAGTAGAACGGGCTGTTACTGGGAGTAGAACGGGCTGTTACTGGGAGTAGAACGGGCTGTTACTGGGAGTAGAACGGGCTGTTACTGGGAGTAGAACGGGCTGTTACTGGGAGTAGAACGGGCTGTTACTGGGAGTAGAACGGGCTGTTACTGGGAGTAGAACGGGCTGTTACTGGGAGTAGAACGGGCTGTTACTGGGAGTAGAACGGGCTGTTACTGGGAGTAGAACGGGCTGTTACTGGGAGTAGAACGGGCTGTTACTGGGAGTAGAGCGGGCTGTTACTGGGAGTAGAGCGGGCTGTTACTGGGAGTAGAGCGGGCTGTTACTGGGAGTAGAGCGGGCTGTTACTGGGAGTGGAACGGGCTGTTACTGGGAGTGGAACGGGCTGTTACTGGGAGTGGAACGGGCTGTTACTGGGAGTGGAACGGGCTTGTTACTGGGAGTGGAGCGGGCTGTTACTGGGAGTGGAGCGGGCTGTTACTGGGAGTGGAGCGGGCTGTTACTGGGAGTGGAGCGGGCTGTTACTGGGAGTGGAGCGGGCTGTTACTGGGAGTGGAGCGGGCTGTTACTGGGAGTGGAGCGGGCTGTTACTGGGAGTGGAGCGGGCTGTTACTGGGAGTAGAGCGGGCTGTTACTGGGAGTAGAGCGGGCTGTTACTGGGAGTAGAGCGGGCTGTTACTGGGAGTAGAGCGGGCTGTTACTGGGAGTAGAGCGGGCTGTTACTGGGAGTAGAGCGGGCTGTTACTGGGAGTAGAGCGGGCTGTTACTGGGAGTAGAGCGGGCTGTTACTGGGAGTAGAGCGGGCTGTTACTGGGAGTAGAGCGGGCTGTTACTGGGAGTAGAACGGGCTGTTACTGGGAGTAGAACGGGCTGTTACTGGGAGTAGAACGGGCTGTTACTGGGAGTAGAACGGGCTGTTACTGGGAGTAGAACGGGCTGTTACTGGGAGTAGAACGGGCTGTTACTGGGAGTGGAGCGGGCTGTTACTGGGAGTGGAGCGGGCTGTTACTGGGAGTGGAGCGGGCTGTTACTGGGAGTGGAGCGGGCTGTTACTGGGAGTGGAGCGGGCTGTTACTGGGAGTGGAGCGGGCTGTTACTGGGAGTGGAACGGGCTGTTACTGGGAGTGGAACGGGCTGTTACTGGGAGTGGAACGGGCTGTTACTGGGAGTGGAGCGGGCTGTTACTGGGAGTGGAGCGGGCTGTTACTGGGAGTGGAGCGGGCTGTTACTGGGAGTGGAGCGGGCTGTTACTGGGAGTGGAGCGGGCTGTTACTGGGAGTGGAGCGGGCTGTTACTGGGAGTGGAACGGGCTGTTACTGGGAGTGGAACGGGCTGTTACTGGGAGTGGAACGGGCTGTTACTGGGAGTGGAACGGGCTGTTACTGGGAGTGGAACGGGCTGTTACTGGGAGTGGAACGGGCTGTTCCTGGGAGTGGAACGGGCTGTTACTGGGAGTGGAACGGGCTGTTACTGGGAGTAGAACGGGCTGTTACTGGGAGTAGAGCGGGCTGTTACTGGGAGTAGAGCGGGCTGTTACTGGGAGTAGAGCGGGCTGTTACTGGGAGTAGAGCGTGCTGTTACTGGGAGTAGAACGGGCTGTTACTGGGAGTAGAACGGGCTGTTACTGGGAGTAGAACGGGCTGTTACTGGGAGTGGAGCGGGCTGTTACTGGGAGTGGAGCGGGCTGTTACTGGGAGTGGAACGGGCTGTTACTGGGAGTGGAGCGGGCTGTTACTGGGAGTGGAGCGGGCTGTTACTGGGAGTGGAGCGGGCTGTTACTGGGAGTGGAACGGGCTGTTACTGGGAGTGGAACGGGCTGTTACTGGGAGTGGAACGGGCTGTTACTGGGAGTGGAACGGGCTGTTACTGGGAGTGGAACGGGTTGTTACTGGGAGTGGAACGGGCTGTTACTGGGAGTGGAACGGGCTGTTACTGGGAGTGGAACGGGCTGTTACTGGGAGTGGAGCGGGCTTGTTACTGGGAGTAGAGCGGGCTTGTTACTGGGAGTGGAACGGGCTGTTACTGGGAGTGGAACGGGCTGTTACTGGGAGTGGAACGGGCTGTTACTGGGAGTGGAGCGGGCTGTTACTGGGAGTGGAGCGGGCTGTTACTGGGAGTGGAGCGGGCTGTTACTGGGAGTGGAGCGGGCTGTTACTGGGAGTGGAGCGGGCTGTTACTGGGAGTGGAGCGGGCTGTTACTGGGAGTGGAGCGGGCTGTTACTGGGAGTAGAGCGGGCTGTTACTGGGACAAGGTGAGGAGTGGCTCTTTCACACACCTGTACACCTCTCTTGGCATCTCCCTCCTCCAGTCATAAGAAGATGAGCAGCCTTCACTAATCAGTAGTCCTGCTACATGTTGTCTCCTCCTGACGGCCTGAGAGTAGTAGCAGGCAGCTGATCTCTGCTGTAGCCTCCTGAAAAACACACTCACTGGACAATAGGCTGCTATTATGTCCAATTCTGTCATTTTTTTTAAATCGAAAAACGAAGAGAATGACACGCCATTGTAACCTGTTAACATGGCAACGAAATAATCTGTCAGTAACAGCATGACCACTTTCTCGTCCTTCAGAAACCTGTACCCCAAGTTTGCGTCTCCCTGGGCGTCAGCACCGTGTCGACCCCAGGACATCGGTACGTATCCTACCCAGCCAGAGTGCTCTGGAGGTGGGATAGATTCTGCCAGTTTCCCCGTCTGGTTCTCTCTAACCACTTCTCTCTTCACTTCCAGACTTCCATGTTCCATCTGAGTATTTAACCAACATTCACATAAGGGACAAGGTATGTACCTCAGAGACAGAATAAACCCACCCAGGGTTGGGTTGCTGTTGGCCAACATGGCAACAACACACCACCATTCACCCTTATGGCAGCCCCCCCGCACCTCTCTGATTCAGACCTTCTTCTAAGTTGTTCATTAAGGATGGTTAAAGTACTTTTTCTAACCAGCTCAATGTAACGTTGTTGTTTTGACCCTCGTGTTATTGGCCCCTCTGTTTGGGTGCACTAGCAACACTTGTTGTAACTGCTCTGTCCACTGTGAGAGTTGAATCATCTTTTTGTCTAGCATGGTTGAGATAGGAATGGCACGGTTAGCTTCTGTTGATGGTGCCAGGTAGCTGACTAGATCAATAACCTGTTGCCCCTCTCCCTCCACTCCCTCCCCCCTCTCCCTCTTTCCCCTCCTCTCTTTTCCCCCTCTCTCTCCCTCTTTCCCCCGCTCTTTCCTCCCCTCTCCCTCTTTTCCTCCCCTCTCCCTCTTTTCCTCCCCTCTCCCTCTTTTCCTCCCCTCTCCCTCTTTTCCTCCCCTCTCCCTCTTTTCCTCCCCTCTCTCTCTTTTCCTCCCCTCTCCCTCTTTTCCTCCCCTCTCCCTCTTTTCCTCCCCTCTCCCTCTTTTCCTCCCCTCTCCCTCTTTTCCTCCCCTCTCCCTCTTTTCCTCCCCTCTCCCTCTTTTCCTCCCCTCTCCCTCTTTTCCTCCCCTCTCTCTCTTTTCCTCCCCTCTCCCTCTTTTCCTCCCCTCTCCCTCTTTTCCTCCCCTCTCCCTCTTTTCCTCCCCTCTCCCTCTTTTCCTCCCCTCTCCCTCTTTTCCTCCCCTCTCCCTCTTTTCCTCCCCTCTCTCTCTTTTCCTCCCCTCTCTCTCTCTTTTCCCCCCTCTCTCTCCCTCTTTTCCCTCTTTCTTTTCCCCTCTCGCTCTCTTTTCCTCCCCTCTCTCTCTCTTCCTCCCCTCCCCTCTCCTCTCTCCAGCTTGCTGCAATCAAACTGTCTCGGTATGGGGAGGACCTGCTGTTCTATCTTTACTACATGAACGGAGGAGACCTCCTCCAGCTGCTGGCAGCAGTAGAGCTGTACGTATACAGACACACCACACTGTGTGAAGGATGCTCCTCAGCTGGGCTAGCTAGTGTCTGCTATGGTAACAGGCTTGGTGAGGTGTTTGTTTTACTCACCTTTTCTTGTGAAGGAGCGCCCTCCTCTGGGTTGTAGTGGTACTGACGTGGAACATGAAGCAGAACATACCTCAATGTAGTCAGGCCCCTTCTGCCACCTCTATGTAGTCAGGCCCCTTCTGCTACCTCTATGTAGTCAGGCCCCCTTCTGCCACCTCTATGTAGTCAGGCCCCTTCTGCTACCTCTATGTAGTTTGGCCCCTTCTGCTACCTCTATGTAGTCTGTCAGGCCCCTTCTGCTACCTCTATGTAGTCTGCCACCTCTATGTAGTCTGGCCCCCTCCTGCTACCTCTATGTAGTCTGGCCCCCTCCTGCTACCTCTATGTAGTCTGGCCCCCTCCTGCTACCTCTATGTAGTCTGGCCCCCTTCTGCTACCTCTATGTAGTCAGGCCCCCTTCTGCTACCTCTATGTAGTTTGGCCCCTTCTGCTACCTCTATGTAGTCTGTCAGGCCCCTTCTGCTACCTCTATGTAGTCAGGCCCCTTCTGCTACCTCTATGTAGTCTGGCCCCTTCTGATACCTCTATGTAGTCTGGCCCCTTCTGCTACCTCTATGTAGTCTGGCCCCTTCTGCTACCTCTATGTAGTCTGGCCCCTTCTGCTACCTCTATGTAGTCTGGCCCCTTCTGCTACCTCTATGTAGTCTGGCCCCTTCTGATACCTCTATGTAGTCTGGCCCCTTCTGCTACCTCTATGTAGTCTGGCCCCTTCTGCCACCTCTATGTAGTCTGGCGCCTTCTGCTACCTCTATGTAGTCTGGCCCCTTCTGCTACCTCTATGTAGTCTGTCAGGCCCCTTCTGCTACCTCTATGTAGTCTGGCCCCTTCTGCCACCTCTATGTAGTCTGGCCCCTTCTGCTACCTCTATGTAGTCTGGCCCCTTCTGCTACCTCTATGTAGTCTGTCAGGCCCCTTCTGCTACCTCTATGTAGTCTGCCACCTCTATGTAGTCTGGCCCCCTCCTGCTACCTCTATGTAGTCTGGCCCCCTTCTGCTACCTCTATGTAGTCAGGCCCCCTTCTGCTACCTCTATGTAGTTTGGCCCCTTCTGCTACCTCTATGTAGTCTGTCAGGCCCCTTCTGCTACCTCTATGTAGTCTGACACCTCTATGTAGTCTGGCCCCCTTCTGCCACCTCTATGTAGTCAGGCCCCTTCTGCTACCTCTATGTAGTCTGGCCCCTTCTGATACCTCTATGTAGTCTGGCCCCTTCTGCTACCTCTATGTAGTCTGGCCCCTTCTGATACCTCTATGTAGTCTGGCCCCTTCTGATACCTCTATGTAGTCTGGCCCCTTCTGATACCTCTATGTAGTCTGGCCCCTTCTGCTACCTCTATGTAGTCTGGCCCCTTCTGCCACCTCTATGTAGTCTGGCGCCTTCTGCTACCTCTATGTAGTCTGGCCCCTTCTGCTACCTCTATGTAGTCTGTCAGGCCCCTTCTGCTACCTCTATGTAGTCTGGCCCCTTCTGCCACCTCTATGTAGTCTGGCCCCTTCTGCTACCTCTATGTAGTCTGGCCCCTTCTGCTACCTCTATGTAGTCTGTCAGGCCCCTTCTGCTACCTCTATGTAGTCTGCCACCTCTATGTAGTCTGGCCCCCTCCTGCTACCTCTATGTAGTCTGGCCCCCTTCTGCTACCTCTATGTAGTCAGGCCCCCTTCTGCTACCTCTATGTAGTTTGGCCCCTTCTGCTACCTCTATGTAGTCTGTCAGGCCCCTTCTGCTACCTCTATGTAGTCTGACACCTCTATGTAGTCTGGCCCCCTTCTGCCACCTCTATGTAGTCAGGCCCCTTCTGCTACCTCTATGTAGTCTGGCCCCTTCTGATACCTCTATGTAGTCTGGCCCCTTCTGCTACCTCTATGTAGTCTGGCCCCTTCTGATACCTCTATGTAGTCTGGCCCCTTCTGATACCTCTATGTAGTCTGGCCCCTTCTGATACCTCTATGTAGTCTGGCCCCTTCTGCCACCTCTATGTAGTCTGGCCCCTTCTGCCACCTCTATGTAGTCTGGCCCCTTCTGCCACCTCTATGTAGTCTGGCCCCTTCTGCTACCTCTATGTAGTCTGGCCCCTTCTGCTACCTCTATGTAGTCTGGCCCCTTCTGCTACCTCTATGTAGTCTGGCCCCTTCTGCTACCTCTATGTAGTCTGGCCCCTTCTGCTCCCTCTATGTAGTCTGGCCCCTTTTGCTACCTCTATGTAGTCTGTCCCCTTCTGCTACCTCTATGTAGTCAGGCCCCTTCTGCCACCTCTATGTAGTCTGTCAGGCCCCTTCTGCCACCTCTATGTAGTCTGTCAGGCCCCTTCTGCCACCTCTATGTAGTCTGTCAGGCCCCTTCTGCCACCTCTATGTAGTCTGTCAGGCCCCTTCTGCCACCTCTATGTAGTCTGTCAGGCCCCTTCTGCCACCTCTATGTAGTCTGTCAGGCCCCTTCTGCCACCTCTATGTAGTCTGTCAGGCCCCTTCTGCCACCTCTATGTAGTCTGTCAGGCCCCTTCTGCCACCTCTATGTAGTCTGTCAGGCCCCTTCTGCCACCTCTATGTAGTCTGTCAGGCCCCTTCTGCCACCTCTATGTAGTCTGTCAGCCCCCTTCTGCCACCTCTATGTAGTCTGTCAGGCCCCTTCTGCCACCTCTATGTAGTCTGTCAGGCCCCTTCTGCCACCTCTATGTAGTCTGTCAGGCCCCTTCTGCCACCTCTATGTAGTCTGTCAGGCCCCTTCTGCCACCTCTATGTAGTCTGTCAGGCCCCCTTTTGCTACCTCTATGTAGTCTGTCAGGCCCCTTCTGCCACCTCTATGTAGTCTGGCCCCCTTCTGCTACCTCTATGTAGTCTGGCCCCCTTCTGCTACCTCTATGTAGTCTGGCCCCCTTCTGCTACCTCTATGTAGTCTGCCACCTCTATGTAGTTTGTTTTTCAAGTCTTATAATCAATTGATACTACCGTATACAATGCTCTGCCCTAACCTGTATGACCTGTGACCTGTGACCTCAGCTTCAACCGGGACTGGCGGTACCACAAGGAGGAGCGTGTGTGGATCACGCGGGCGCCGGGCATGGAGCCCACTCTGAAGACCAACGCCTATGAGAGAGGCACCTACTACTTCTTTGATTGTCTTAACTGGAGGAAAGTAGCCAAGGTGAAGGACAGAGGCTTGAGGACTGTTACCGTAGTTACAGTGCATTCAGAAAGTATTCAGACCCCTTGACTTTTTCCACATTTTCTTTGTTACAGCCTTATATAAAATTGATTTAAATTGTTTTTTCTACACACTCAACCCCATAAACAATTCGACATGTTTGCAAATGTATAATATATATTTTTTATAGAAATCTAAGATTTCTATAAGTATTCAGACACTTTACAGCCTTGAGTTTTCATGGGTAAGTTTGGCACACCTGTATTTGAGGAGTTTCTCCCATTCTTCTCGGGTTCTTGGTCAACTCCCTGACCAACGGCCTTTCTCCCCTGATTGCTCAGTTTGTCCTGGCTGACAGCTCTAGGAAGAGTCTTGGTGGTTCTAAAATTCTTCCATTTCAGAATGATAGAAACCACTGTGTCCTTCGGGACCTTCAATGCTGCAGAGATGTTTTGGTACCCTTCCCCAGATCTGTGCCTCGACACAATCCTGTCTCGGAGTTCTAAGGACAATTCCTTCAACCTCGTGGCTTGGTTATTTCTCTGACATGCACTGTCAACTGTGGGACCTTATATAGACAGGTGTGTGCCTTTCCAGATCATGTCCAAGTGGTAGAAGCATCTCTAATCAAAAATCAAATCAAATCAAATGTATTTGTCACATACACATGTTTAGCAGATGTTAATGCGAGTGTAGCGAAATGCTTGTGCTTCTAGTTGACGACAATGCAGTAATAACCAACAGGTAATCTAACAACTACTACCTTATACACACAAGTGTAAAGGGATAAAGAATATGTACATAAAGATAGATGAATGAGTGATGGTACAGTCTCTCGGTCCCAGCTTTGATGCACCTGTACTGACTTCGCCTTCTGGATGATAGCGGGGATGATCAATGGAAACAGGATGCACTGGAGCTCAATTTCCAGTCTCATAGCAAAGAGTCTGAATACTTATGTAAATAAGGTATTTCAATTTTTTATCTGTAATACATTTGAATATATTTTTTTTACCTGTTTTTGCTTTGTCATTATGGGGTATTGTGATGTCATTATGGGGTATTGTGATGTCATTATGGGGTATTGTGATGTCATTATGGGGTATTGTGATGTCATTATGGGGTATTGTGATGTCATTATGGGGTATTGTGATGTCATTATGGGGTATTGTGATGTCATTATGGGGTCTTGTGATGTCATTATGGGGTATTGTGATGTCATTATGGGGTATTGTGATGTCATTATGGGGTATTGTGATGTCATTATGGGGTATTGTGATGTCATTATGGGGTATTGTGATGTCATATTGTGATGTCATTATGGGGTATTGTGATGTCATTATGGTGTGTAGATTGATGAGGAAAAAACAATGTAATCCATTTTAGAATGAGGCTGTAACATAATGTGGAAAAGGGAAGGGGTCTGAATACTTTCCCAATGCGTTGTAGTGTTGTTGTTTTTGTGTGTGTGTGTGTGTGTGTGGGGGGGTGTTAAGGCAAGCTAATAATAACAGCTTTTCCAACTGCCAAAGTGTATGTGGTTTGGTATAGATGTGCTTTGTCATGCAGTTGTGGACATGTGTGTTTCCAACATGGACCCTTGACATGTGGGATCATTCACTCCCAGAGGATTTGTAGACCTGCTGATTCCCCCCCATAGAAAGCTTCTAGTATTGTTATATCATGTCCAATATTCTCCTCGATGTTCTGTATTTAATATGCTGCTTCAGCTGAACACTACCGTTATCCACTACCGTTATCCAATACCGTCGTCCACTACCGTTATCCACTGCTTCAGCTGAACACTACCGTTATCCACTACCGTTATCCACTACCGTTATCCAATACCGTCGTCCACTACCGTTATCCACTACCGTTATCCAATACCGTCGTCCACTACCGTTATCCACTGCTTCAGCTGAACACTACCGTTATCCACTACCGTTATCCACTACCGTTATCCACTACCGTCGTCCACTACCCTTATCCACTACCGTTATCCACTACCGTTATCCACTACCGTTATCCACTACCGTTATCCACTACCGTTATCCACTACCGTTATCCGTTATCCACTGCCGTTATCCACTACCGTTATCCACTACCGTTATCCACTACCGTTATCCACTACCGTTATCCACTACCGTTGTCCACTACCGTTATCCACTACCGTTATCCACTACCGTTGTCCACTACCGTTATCCACTACCGTTATCCACTACCGTTATCCACTACCGTTATCCACTGCTTCAGCTGAACACTACCGTTATCCACTACCGTTGTCCACTACCGTTATCCACTACCGTTATCCACTACCGTTGTCCACTACCGTTATCCACTACCGTTATCCACTACCGTTGTCCACTACCGTTATCCACTACCGTTATCCACTACCGTTGTCCACTACCGTTATCCACTACCGTTGTCCACTACCGTTGTCCACTACCGTTATCCACTACCGTTATCCACTACCGTTATCCACTGCTTCAGCTGAACACTACCGTTATCCACTACCGTTATCCACTACCGTTATCCAATACCGTCGTCCACTACCGTTATCCACTGCTTCAGCTGAACACTACCGTTATCCACTACCGTTATCCACTACCGTTATCCACTACCGTTATCCACTGCTTCAGCTGAACACTACCGTTATCCACTGCCGTTATCCACTACCGTTATCCAATACCGTCGTCCACTACCGTTATCCACTACCGTTATCCACTACCGTTATCCACTACCGTTGTCCACTACCGTTATCCACTACCGTTATCCACTACCGTTATCCACTACCGTTGTCCACTACCGTTATCCACTGCTTCAGCTGAACACTACCGTTATCCACTACCGTTATCCACTACCGTTATCCACTACCGTTATCCACTACCGTTATCCACTACCGTTATCCACTGCTTCAGCTGAACACTACCGTTATCCACTACCGTTATCCACTACCGTTATCCACTACCGTTATCCACTACCGTTATCCACTACCGTTATCCACTACCGTCGTCCACTACCGTTATCCACTGCTTCAGCTGAACACTACCGTTATCCACTACCGTTATCCACTACCGTTATCCACTACCGTCGTCCACTACCGTTATCACTGCTTCAGCTGAACACTACCGTTATCCACTACCGTTATCCACTACCGTCGTCCACTACCCTTATCCACTACCGTTATCCACTACCGTTATCCACTACCGTTATCCACTGCTTCAGCTGAACACTACCGTTATCCACTACCGTTATCCACTACCGTTATCCACTACCGTTATCCACTACCGTTATCCACTGCTTCAGCTGAACACTACCGTTATCCGCTACCCGCTACCGTTATCCACTACCGTCGTCCACTACCGTCATCCACTACCCTTATCCACTACCCTTATCCACTACCGTCGTCCACTACCGTCGTCCACTACCGTCGTCCACTACCGTCGTCCACTACCGTCGTCCACTACCGTTATCCACTACCGTCGTCCACTACCCTTATCCACTACCGTCGTCCACTACCGTCGTCCACTACCGTCGTCCACTGCCGTCGTCCACTACCGTCGTCCACTACCGTCGTCCACTACCGTCGTCCACTACCGTTGTCCACTACCGTCGTCCACTACCGTCGTCCACTACCGTCGTCCACTACCGTCGTCCACTACCCTTATCCACTACCGTCGTCCACTACCGTCGTCCACTACCGTCGTCCACTGCCGTCGTCCACTACCGTCGTCCACTACCGTTGTCCACTACCGTCGTCCACTACCGTCGTCCACTACCGTCGTCCACTACCCTTATCCACTACCGTCGTCCACTACCGTCGTCCACTACCGTCGTCCACTGCCGTCGTCCACTGCCGTCGTCCACTGCCGTTGTCCACTACCGTTATCCACTGCCGTTATCCACTGCTTCAGCTGAACACTACCGTTATCCACTACCGTTATCCACTACCGTTATCCACTGCTTCAGCTGAACACTACCGTTATCCACTACCGTCATCCACTACCGTCGTCCACTACCCTTATCCACTACCCTTATCCACTACCGTCGTCCACTACCGTCGTCCACTACCGTCGTCCACTACCGTCGTCCACTACCGTTGTCCACTACCGTTGTCCACTACCGTCGTCCACTACCGTTGTCCACTACCGTCGTCCACTACCGTCGTCCACTACCGTCGTCCACTACCCTTATCCACTACCGTCGTCCACTACCGTCGTCCACTACCGTCGTCCACTGCCGTCGTCCACTGCCGTTGTCCACTACCGTTATCCACTGCCGTTATCCACTACCGTTATCCGTTATCCACTACCGTTATCCACTGCCGTTATCCACTACCGTTATCCGTTATCCACTGCCGTTATCCACTACCGTTATCCGTTATCCACTGCCGTTATCCACTACCGTTATCCGTTATCCACTACCATTATCCACTGCCGTTATCCACTACCGTTATCCACTACCGTTATCCACTACCGTTATCCACTACCGTTATCCACTACCATTATCCACTACCGTTATCCACTACCGTTATCCGTTGTCCACTACCGTTATCCACTGCCGTTATCCACTGCCGTTATCCACTACCGTTATCCACTACCGTTATCCACTACCGTTATCCACTACCGTCATCCACTACCGTCGTCCACTACCGTCGTCCACTACCGTCATCCACTACCGTCGTCCACTACCGTTATCCACTACCGTCGTCCACTACCCTTATCCACTACCGTCGTCCACTACCGTCGTCCACTACCGTCGTCCACTACCGTCGTCCACTACCGTCGTCCACTGCCGTTGTCCACTGCCGTTGTCCACTGCCGTCGTCCACTACCGTCGTCCACTACCGTCGTCCACTACCGTCGTCCACTGCTTCAGCTGAACACTACCGTTATCCACTGCCGTCGTCCACTACCGTTATCCACTGCTTCAGCTGAACACTACCGTTATCCACTACCGTCGTCCACTACCGTCATCCACTACCGTCGTCCACTACCCTTATCCACTACCCTTATCCACTACCGTCGTCCACTACCGTCGTCCACTACCGTCGTCCACTACCGTCGTCCACTACCGTCGTCCACTACCGTTATCCACTGCTTCAGCTGAACACTACCGTTATCCACTACCGTCGTCCACTACCGTCATCCACTACCGTCATCCACTACCGTCGTCCACTACCCTTATCCACTACCCTTATCCACTACCGTCGTCCACTACCGTCGTCCACTACCGTCGTCCACTACCGTCGTCCACTACCGTCGTCCACTACCGTCGTCCACTACCGTCGTCCACTACCGTCGTCCACTGCCGTCGTCCACTGCCGTCATCCACTACCGTTATCCACTGCCGTTATCCACTACCGTTATCCGTTATCCACTACCGTTATCCACTGCCGTTATCCACTACCGTTATCCACTACCGTTATCCGTTATCCACTGCCGTTATCCACTGCCGTTATCCACTACCGTTATCCACTACCGTTATCCACTACCGTTATCCACTACCGTTATCCGTTATCCACTGCCGTTATCCACTACCGTTATCCACTACCGTTATCCACTGCCGTTATCCACTACCGTTATCCACTGCCGTTATCCACTACCGTTATCCACTACCGTTATCCACTACCGTTATCCACTGCCGTTATCCACTGCCGTTATCCACTGCCGTTATCCACTACCGTTATCCACTACCGTTATCCGTTATCCACTGCCGTTATCCACTACCGTTATCCACTGTCCACTACCCTCATCCACTACCGTCCCTAAAACCCTTGTTCCTCCCCTCCCTTTCTAGGAGTTTCATCTGGAATACGAGAAGCTAGAGGAGAGACCCCACGTGCCATCCACCTTCAACTACAACCCAGCCCAGCAAGCCTTCTGAGAGACTTCCTTCCCCTCGTTCTCAGTCCACCATGGGATCCTAGACCTGGTTAGAGTTCTGGTCCCTGGCCCTGGTTCCTCACAGCAGACAGACGGACAGACCTACAGACAGCGAATGCCGGTGTGGCTGGCTCAGGCATCCTGCTTTTTATTCCTCGACCATCCACCGTCTGGCAAATTGACTTTAGGCCAAATGGAGGGAAATCCGGCGACCATTTTGGCTCCGAGCAGGTCCTTCTTCCCCTGAACTGAATGATGTGCCGCCCAATCAGACGCTGGTTTCTCTTTTTTAAAATATATATTTTTTTTCTTTTCCCTGTTTTTCCCTGACCTTGTCCCTTTGTTTTGGTTGGTTGTCATTTTGAAAACATTCAGAACCTTTTTGTTTACGCCTCATTCTTCAGACCTCCCCATTGGTCACAAAGCACCATGACATCATAATACACACACACACACACAGACAGACCCTCTGACAGTGACAGACAAGGTTGATCTGTCATTATCCAACACAAGTGTTCAAAGAACACAGAAAATACCTCAACACAATGTTACTGTAGCAGAGTGGAAGACCCACAGACAGACAGACAGACCCACAGACGGACAGACAGACCCACAGACAGATAAACCCACAGACAGACAGACAGACCCACAGACGGACAAGAGGCCAGGAGAAAATGCAATGTTCATATTGTAGCTCTATTTCGTAATAAAAGAACACAAAAGATGTTTGTGGATTTGTTCATATTGTGAAGACAAGACCCACAATAGTTCAGTTTGGACATTAACTCTCAAACACACAACATTTATTTTCCTTCTGTTTATTCTGTCATTCGCTCCCTTTCCATCCACCATTTCTCTGCCCCTTTTCTGCCTACAAGAATTATCCACCAATCAGTGACAGACAACCTCCAGCTGTCCGTATTCACTGAGCCTCATCCTCCTTCCAGGGATGAACAGGAGAACAAGAGAGAACTGTCTTTGTTACAATTTAGTAATGAAAGTACAAAATGTTTTTCCATTTTTTGGGAGGGGGGGGGGGCTTACAGGCATCACAGATGAATAAAGAGATGTGTGCGATGTGTATATATTATATATATATGACATCTATTTTGGAGAAGATTTAAAAATAAATAAAAACAGACTTGTCGCCCCGGCTGTACCTCGTTTTTAGGAGGTGAGCACGGAGCGGCGCAATACTGGACGTACTGTACCACGTGGATAAAACAGGACTGTTCTGGGGACCATGCCTAACAACAACAACAACAACCTGGATTAAAACTGTACTGGAGCCAGTGGATAGAGGACGACAATAACTGGTCAGGACAGGGGACCATGCCTCACGCCCTGAACACTTTCAATTCAACAACCACAGCAAATAATGAAGAACACCAAGCGTTACAATCAAGGGTCAGATACATTCTCAGTGAGCCAATAAGAACACCCGTACGTACCCATGTGATGGTAGTTTTGGAGGGATGCGATTTGGAGAAAGATGAGGACTGAAGCACTTCACTTTGGCTGTTTTCAACAGCAGCTTTTCATAGGAAAAGAAAAAGCCAATAAAAATGAGATGAAGAAACAGTTGTGTTTTCTGATCACGTTCTGGAGAAAAGCTGCTTCTCTTTAATCAAGTAGAAAGGCTTTCTCCTGTATGCTGCGGTGTGGGGGGTTGATTTCCTCTGTGTGCCTGGCTTGTCTGTCTGCATGTGTCTGTCTGCGTGGGTCTGTCTGCGTGTGGCGCTGTGTGTCTGTCTCTGTGAGCCTGTCTGTGTGTGGCGCTGTGTGAGTCTGTCTGCGTGTGGAGCTGTGTGTGGCGCTGTGTGAGTCTGTCTGCGTGTGGAGCTGTGTGTGGCGCTGTGTGAGTCTCTGCATGTGGCTCTGTGTGAGTCTCTCTGCATGTGGCTCTGTGTGTCTGTCTGCATGTGGCTCTGTGTGTCTGTCTCTGTGTGAGTCTGTCTGCATGTGGCTCTGTGTGTCTGTCTCTGTGTGAGTCTCTGCATGTGGCTCTGTGTGAGTCTCTCTGCATGTGGCTCTGTGTGAGTCTCTCTGCATGTGGCTCTGTGTGAGTCTCTCTGCATGTGGCTCTGTGTGAGTCTCTCTGCATGTGGCTCTGTGTGAGTCTCTCTGCATGTGGCTCTGTGTGTCTGTCTCTCTGCATGTGGCTCTGTGTGTCTGTCTCTGTGTGAGTCTGTCTGCATGTGGCTCTGTGTGTCTGTCTCTGTGTGAGTCTGTCTGCATGTGGCTCTGTGTGAGTCTCTCTGCATGTGGCTCTGTGTGTCTGTCTCTGTGTGAGTCTCTGCATGTGGCTCTGTGTGAGTCTCTCTGCATGTGGCTCTGTGTGAGTCTCTCTGCATGTGGCTCTGTGTGAGTCTCTCTGCATGTGGCTCTGTGTGAGTCTCTCTGCATGTGGCTCTGTGTGAGTCTGTCTGCATGTGGCTCTGTCTGCATGTGTCTCTGTGTGAGTCTGTCTGCGTGTGGCGCTGTGTGAGTGTCTGTCTCTGTATGTGTCTGTCTGCGTGTGGCTCTGTGTGAGTCTCTGCATGTGGCTCTGTGTGTGTCTGTCTGCATGTGGCTCTGTGTGAGTTTGTCTCTGTGTGAGTCTGTCTGCGTGTGGCTCTGTGTGAGTGTCTGTCTGCATGTGGCTCTGTGTGACCGTCTGTCTGCATGTGGCTCTGTGTGAGTGTCTGTCTGCATGTGGCTCTGTGAGTGTCTGTCTGCATGTGGCTCTGTGTGAGTGTCTGTCTGCATGTGGCTCTGTGTGAGTCTGTCTCTGTGTTTATGGTCTCAATTTAATTATCAGAAATATTCTTTGAATTCTTCTTTTGATTCTCTGCATCTTTTTCCCATACTACCTCAGTCCACATGGCTGACCCATCCATGCCAGGAGTTATGATTTGATAATTGCTCACACGTAGCTGGCCTTCATGAGAATGCATACATCCACTGCATACAACCATCATCCACTAAAGGGAAACCTTGTGACTAGATGTGTAAATGAAGTATTATTAGTTGTGGTATGTGGCGCCACCTTGTGGTCAACATGTGATTTAGTGGCTGAAATATCACACCTTTCCTCAGTGCAGTAAAGTAGCAAAACTCGGTCAGGTTTTTCCAGAAATCCTGGTTGGAGGATTCTGGATCGCCTGTTTTATTTCCGAACTCTTCCAACCTGGATATCTAGAAAACCTGTAAATGTTGATAGAATTTAGAAACTCTACTCACCAGTCTATATATGGTATACTCTCAGAATCAACACAGCTGGTTAGTACTCACCAGATATATGGTATACTCTCAGAATCAACACAGCTGGTTAGTACTCACCAGTCGATATATGGTTTACTCTCAGAATCAACACAGCTGGTTAGTACTCACCAGTTGATATATGGTATACTCTCAGAATCAACACAGCTGGTTAGTACTCACCAGATATGGTATACTCTCAGAATCAACACAGCTGGGTAGTACTCACCAGTCGATATATGGTTTACTCTCAGAATCAACACAGCTGGTGAGTACTCACCAGATATATGGTATACTCTCAGAATCAACACAGCTGGTTAGTACTCACCAGTCTATATATGGTATACTCTCAGAATCAACACAGCTGGGTAGTACTCACCAGTCGATATATGGTTTACTCTCAGAATCAACACAGCTGGTTAGTACTCACCAGATATATGGCATACTCTCAGAATCAACACAGCTGGTTAGTACTCACCAGTCGATATATGGTTTACTCTCAGAATCAACCCAGCTGGGTAGTACTCACCAGTCAATATATGGTTTATTCTCAGAATCAACACAGCTGGGTAGTACTCACCAGTCTATATATGGTATACTCTCAGAATCAACACAGCTGGGTAGTACTCACCAGTCTATATATGGTATACTCTCAGAATCCACACAGCTGGGCTACGAGGAAACAACCTGACCTGAGGAAATGAACTGTAACAGTATGGAAGCTGCAAAGAATTCTACAATTACTGACAACAACAACAAAAAAGCCAAGTAGACGATCTCTTGGGTTCATAAAGCAAAACCCATTCCTTTCCAAAAGATAAATCACCTGGAAATGCAGCCAGGCCGAGCTGAAACTAAATGGTTTGGAATGGTTGTGTTTTACAGAGAGCAGAGGAGATACACTTTCCCCAGGACCTTGTATGTCAAGGTTTGAGTTGTAGCATTTCATACCAGAGCCAAGGAGAGCCCCATAAAAAGACTAAAAACCCTTTAATAAAAGTAGTCAAGGTCAAATATTAAAAACAATAAACACATACCAGATGGAGGAGACAGGTTTAGTCTCCATCTCTTAAACTCTGAGAAGATGAAACCCCATGGTGTTTTTACTCATTTATGTCCAACAATGAAATTGGTTTTTTTTTTGCTCACTAAACTTAAGGGGCCAAATAAAATCACCCGCGGGCCCAATTGGACCAGTTGGGGAACCCTGCTCTAGGGACACAGCAGCAGGATAACCACCCCCGGGCCCAGGTGGGCCAGTTGGGGAACCCTGCTCTAGGGACACAGCAGCAGGAGAATCACCCGCGGGCCCAATTGGACCAGTTGGGGAACCCTGCTCTAGAGACACAGCAGCAGGAGAACCACCTGCGGGCCCAATTGGATCAGTTGGGGAACCCTGCTCTAGAGACACAGCAGCAGGAGAACCACCCGCGGGCTCAGTTGGGGAATCCTGCTCTAGGGACACAGCAGCAGGAGAACCACCCACGGGCCCAGTTGGGGAACCCTGCTCTAGGGACACAGCAGCAGGAGAACCACCCACGGGTACAGGTGGCCCAGTTGGGGAACCCTGCTCTAGGGACACAGCAGCAGGTGAAGAGGACAGGTCTCAGCCAGCCATTGAAAGATGTGGCTAATTAAGGACAAATTAAGGCTCACCCACAAAGCCTTTATTTACTGTCCTTTATCTCCTCTTCCATCATCCATCTTTCTCTCCTTCCTTTCTCCTCCATCCATCTATCCTCTTCCTCACCCATCAAGCCTTTATTTACTGTCCTTTATCTCCTCTTCCATCATCCATCTTTCTCTCCTTCCTTTCTCCTCCATCCATCTATCCTCTTCCTCACCCACCAAGCCTTCATTTACTGTCCTTTATCTCCTCTTCCATCATCCATCTTTCTCTCCTTCCTTTCTCCTCCATCCATCTATCCTCTTCCTCACCCACCAAGCCTTCATTTACTGTCCTTTATCTCCTCTTCCATCATCCATCTTTCTCTCCTTCCTTTCTCCTCCATCCATCTATCCTCTTCCTCACCCATCAAGCCTTTATTTACTGTCCTTTATCTCCTCTTCCATCATCCATCTTTCTCTCCTTCCTTTCTCCTCCATCCATCTATCCTCTTCCTCACCCACCAAGCCTTCATTTACTGTCCTTTATCTCCTCTTCCATCATCCATCTTTCTCTCCTTCCTTTCTCCTCCATCCATCTATCCTCTTCCTCACCCACCAAGCCTTCATTTACTGTCCTTTATCTCCTCTTCCATCATCCATCTTTCTCTCCTTCCTTTCTCCTCCATCCATCTATCCTCTTCCTCACCCACCAAGCCTTCATTTACTGTCCTTTATCTCCTCTTCCATCATCCATCTTTCTCTCCTTCCTTTCTCCTCCATCCATCTATCCTCTTCCTCACCCATCAAGCCTTTATTTACAGTCCTTCTCTCTCTTCTTCCCCTTTACTCTCCTTCTCTTCTTCCTCAGCCACCAAGCCTTTATTTACAGTCCTTCTCTCTCTCCTCCCCCTTTACTCTCCTTCTCTTCTTCCTCACCCACCAAGCCTTTATTTACTGTCCTTCTCTCTCTCCTTCCCCTTTACTCTCCTTCTCTTCTTCCTCACCCACCAAGCCTTTATTTACTGTCCTTCTCTCTCTCCTTCCCCTTTACTCTCCTTATCTTCTTCCTCAGCCACTAACCCTCTATGTTCCTCTTCACCATCAATGTATTCCCCACTAGATAAGTGAGTGTCAAATATACATATAGATATCCTAAAATATATATATATATATATATCTTAAAATATACATACTGTAGATATGGTAAAACGTGTCGATAATGCATTCTGTACTGACAGCAGATCTTCTTTATGTATGCATGAGTCCTAAAACGAAGGGAGAAAATGAGTAATTCTGTCAGAGCAGCAGAACAGCAGCCAGCACAGCAGAAAAGTGCAGGATTTCCCAAGAGGAGTTCTGTCTGAGCAGTCTCACAGCCCTGCCCGTCTGCCTTCCTCTCGCTCTTTGACAACCCAGGGTGCATGCTGGGATGTGGGACAGCCTCCAGAGTGCTGAGCATGCATGGCAGCTGGACAGGCCCTTAGTGATGTTCTGTCCGAGTCCTGCATGTGAATGGGTGATATGGTTGGTGGTTGGTATGGGGCGAGACCAGGTGAGAGGGGGATGTGAGGGGTTGGTGTAGGGAGGGACTAGGTGAGAGGGGGATGTGAGGGGTTGGTATGGTGAGAGGGGGATGTGAAGGATTGGTATTGGGAGAGACTAAATGAGAGGGGGATGTGAAGGATTGGTATTGGGAGAGACTAGGTGAGAGGGGGATGTGAAGGGTTGGTATTGGGAGAGACTAGGTGAGGGGTTGGTATTGGGAGAGACTAGGTGAGAGGGGGATGTGAGGGGTTGGTATTGGGAGAGACCAGGTGAGAGGGGGATGTGAGGGGTTGGTATGGTGAGAGACCAGGTGAGAGGGGGATGTGAAGGGTTGGTATTGGGAGAGACTAGGTGAAAGGGGGATGTGAAGGGTTGGTATTGGGAGAGACTAGGTGAGAGGGGGATGTGAGGGGTTGGTATTGGGAGAGACTAGGTGAGAGGGGGATGTGAAGGGTTGGTATGGGGAGAGACCAGGTGAGAGGGGGATGTGAGGGGTTGGTATGGTGAGAGACCAGGTGAGAGGGGGATGTGAGGGGACTATATTCTACAGTAGGGTTACACTCCTCTATATTCTACAGTAGGGTTACACTCCTCTATATTCTACAGTAGGGTTACACTCCTCTATATTCTACAGTAGGGTTACACTCCTCTATATTCTACAGTAGGTTTACACTCCTCTATATTCTACAGTAGGGTTACACTCCTCTATACTCTACAGTAGGGTTACACTCCTCTATATTCTACAGTAGGGTTACACTCCTCTATATTCTACAGTAGGGTTACACTCCTCTATATTCTACAGTAGGGTTACACTCTGTATTCTACAGTAGGGTTACACTCCTCTCTACAGTAGGGTTACACTCCTCTATATTCTACAGTAGGGTTACACTCCTCTATATTCTACAGTAGGGTTACACTCCTCTCTACAGTAGGGTTACACTCCTCTATATTCTACAGTAGGGTTACACTCCTCTATATTCTACAGTAGGGTTACACTCCTCTCTACAGTAGGGTTACACTCCTCTATATTCTACAGTAGGGTTACACTCCTCTATATTCTACAGTAGGGTTACACTCCTCTATATTCTACAGTAGGGTTACACTCCTCTATATTCTACAGTAGGGTTACACTCCTCTATATTCTACAGTAGGGTTACACTCCTCTATATTCTACAGTAGGGTTACACTCCTCTATATTCTACAGTAGGGTTACACTCCTCTCTACAGTAGGGTTACTTTACTTAGGCTTCTGACTGACTATTATGTGTCTATTCCACAAGTTACCATTTATATATCATGTGTCTATTCCACTAGTTACCATTTATATATCATGTGTCTATTCCACAAGTTACCATTTATATATCATGTGTCTATTCCACTAGTTACCATTTATATATTATGTGTTTATTCCACAAGTTACCGTTTATATTATTATGTGTTTATTCCACAAGTTACCATTTATATATTACAGTGCCTTGCGAAAGTATTCGGCCCCCTTGAACTTTGCGACCTTTTGCCACATTTCAGGCTTCAAACATAAAGATATAAAACTGTATTTTTTTGTGAAGAATCAACAACAAGTGGGACACAATCATGAAGTGGAACGACATTTATTGGATATTTCAAACTTTTTTAACAAATCAAAAACTGAAAAATTGGGTGTGCAAAATTATTCAGCCCCCTTAAGTTAATACTTTGTAGCGCCACCTTTTGCTGCGATTACAGCTGTAAGTCGCTTGGGGTATGTCTCTATCAGTTTTGCACATCGAGAGACTGACATTTTTTCCCATTCCTCCTTGCAAAACAGCTCGAGCTCAGTGAGGTTGGATGGAAAGCATTTGTGAACAGCAGTTTTCAGTTCTTTCCACAGATTCTCGATTGGATTCAGGTCTGGACTTTGACTTGGCCATTCTAACACCTGGATATGTTTATTTTTGAACCATTCCATTGTAGATTTTGCTTTATGTTTTGGATCATTGTCTTGTTGGAAGACAAATCTCCGTCCCAGTCTCATGTCTTTTGCAGACTCCATCAGGTTTTCTTCCAGAATGGTCCTGTATTTGGCTCCATCCATCTTCCCATCAATTTGAACCATCTTCCCTGTCCTTGCTGAAGAAAAGCAGGCCCAAACCATGATGCTGCCACCACCATGTTTGACAGTGGGGATGGTGTGTTCAGGGTGATGCGCTGTGTTGCTTTTACGCTAAACATAACGTTTTGCATTGTTGCCAAAAAGTTAAATTTTGGTTTCATCTGACCAGAGCACCTTCTTCCACATGTTTGGTGTGTCTCCCAGGTGGCTTGTGGCAAACTTTAAACGACACTTTTTATGGATATCTTTAAGAAATGGCTTTCTTCTTGCCACTCTTCCATAAAGGCCAGATTTGTGCAATATACGACTGATTGTTGTCCTATGGACAGAGTCTCCCACCTCAGCTGTAGATCTCTGCAGTTCATCCAGAGTGATCATGGGCCTCTTGGCTGCATCTCTGATCAGTCTTCTCCTTGTATGAGCTGAAAGTTTAGAGGGACGGCCTGGTCTTGGTAGATTTGCAGTGGTCTGATACTCCTTCCATTTCAATATTATCGCTTGCACAGTGCTCCTTGGGATGTTTAAAGCTTGGGAAATATGTTGTATCCAAATCCGTCTTTAAACTTCTTCACAACAGTATCTCGGACCTGCCTGGTGTGTTCCTTGTTCTTCATTATGCTCTCTGCGCTTTTAACGGACCTCTGAGACTATCACAGTGCAGGTGCATTTATACGGAGACTTGATTACACACAGGTGGATTGTATTTATCATCATTAGTCATTTAGGTCAACATTGGATCATTCAGAGATCCTCACTGAACTTCTGGAGAGAGTTTGCTGCACTGAAAGTAAAGGGGCTGAATAATTTTGCACGCCCAATTTTTCAGTTTTTGATTTGTTAAAAAAGTTTGAAATATCCAATAAATGTCGTTCCACTTCATGATTGTGTCCCACTTGTTGTTGATTCTTCACAAAAAAATACAGTTTTATATCTTTGTGTTTGATGCCTGAAATGTGGCAAAAGGTCGCAAAGTTCAAGGGGGCCAAATACTTTCGCAAGGCACTGTATGTGTGTCACTATTGGTATAGTGCAAAAGGAGTGTTAACTTGCATAAATGATAAAGGATATTTGTAGGCAGAAGTTTTTACAGTGCGGTCTGCCACAAACAGGATGATCAAATTAAGATACGGCATCTGTATGTTCTTTGCAACCCATTGATTTAACAGTATTTACCAAATGTGTTATAAAGTGTCTACAAAAAGTACATACAAAATTAGTGCTGACAGATATTTTTGATCTGGAAGTTGTTTTAAATCTCTCATGTGTCTGCGTTGTTTTATTCCTCAGGTCGTTCTCACAGTTTCTTTTTTGATGGTCAACCACGACAGGAATGAAAACACGTCGGACACCTTAACGTTTTCTCTCTACCCTGGTCGTGTGACATGGGCCATTCTTTAGTGACCGTCCCTCATGTCAAATACCTGGCAGAGAACCATGGACATGTCACAATGCAGTGATGCTTTCCTGCCAACAAATACCTCTACTCTGACTCAGTGATCCGCTGTTCCTACGTCGACTCTAAACCACTAAAGGAGCTGTGTAGTCTGGTCAAAGGTGTCGAGGGACCCCAACACCAGGGTTACAGGGGTCGTGTGCAGCTAAGGAAGGAGGGCCTGAGAGAGGGCCACATTGAGCTTCACATCTCTAATCTTGGAGCCCCCCCCCCCCCACACACACACACACGCTGTCCGATGTGAGATGTAGAACACCAGTAGTTCTGACAACTGGGTTGTTTTAATACATTTTAATGACTAGGGCCTCAACTTGGAGCGCAGGCTGTGGAGTGGAAAATACTGACCTGAATAACAGAAAATAGCTGCAAGCTCACTTGCAATATGTTCCTTCAACTGGCCAGACCATCAATACTGCGGCTCTTCTCTGTCTGTGTCCCAAACGGCACTCTATTCGCTATATAGCCCTATGGACCCTGGTCAAAAGTAGTGCACTATACAGGGAATTAGGGTGCCATGTGGAACACACATCTCTCTGTGCTCGGTCACAAGGCTGCCATATCGCATTAAACTGGACAGGTCCAATAGTATTGATGAGGGAGGCTCTGTTGACCTCTCTCGTCTCCTCCCCTTCCTTCAGTTGGTCCTTGTTGTTACCCATAAACATTTGTTTACCTCTTAGGATGTATTTTCTACCTGTTTGTGTGGGTGTAAATAAACAACGTAGAAACTTTAGAATGACATTTCAATATAAAGATTTATTTTTTTGAGTTGTCACTATATATTTTTTGATTTGATCACACTGTGGTCCATTGTGGTTAAGTTAGACTCACTCTGTGGTGATCATGTCCATCATGGTTAAGTTAGACTCACTCTGTGGTGATCATGTCCATCGTGGTTAAGTTAGACTCACTCTGTGGTGATCATGTCCATCATGGTTAAGTTAGACTTAGTCTGTGGTGATCATGTCCATCGTGGTTAAGTTAGACTCACTCTGTGGTGATCATGACCATCATGGTTAAGTTAGACTCACTCTGTGGTGATCATGTCCATCGTGGTTAAGTTAGACTCACTCTGTGGTGATCATGACCATCATGGTTAAGTTAGACTCACTCTGTGGTGATCATGACCATCATGGTTAAGTTAGACTCACTCTGTGGTGATCATGTCCATCGTGGTTAAGTTAGACTCACTCTGTGGTGATCATGTCCATCATGGTTAAGTTAGACTGATGCAAGAGTACTGAATAATCAATATGGACTAAATAAATGACATCAGTGTCTCATGTCCTCACCACAAGAGCTGCAGTCTCACACTATAAAACAGATAAGGTGACCGGTTGGCTCTTCGCTGTCTCCTCTCAGCCAATGACATCACTGTAACTGTGTAGATCATCTGTCTGTCTGGCAGGTTCATAATGACCCCTGAAGATGTTATAAAGATGTAGGATGTTAATTTGATCACCCTATTGCGGGATAAAATTCCTGCCGTGCAGTCCGCCCCTGTAGAATGTAGATTGGAATTGGGCAGCGACCCGTCATTCAGGGCAGGTGGTTTTGAGCCCCAGCCGTTGCCTGTTTTGCATGTTATTTTTGTCAGTAATACGTGTCACATATAAATAAATAAACGTCCCTTATTCGGAATTCTTTCGCTGTACATTTCAAAAGTGCTGAAGAAATAGTTATATTGACCTCGTCCATCTTAGCTCTTTAATTAATATCTCAATCTAAATTAAGGATTGCCTCTTATGCGCTTGTCCTCCCCTTACGCCATAGTTTGTACATCTCACTTGTCAGTAGAAACCACATTTGTTTAAGAAAGTCAGCCATATCAGCTATGTTTTTATAAAGGCAGTAAATGAGGCTGAATGAACTGTTTCCCTGCCAGACAAGGTTCTGCTGATATCCAGGTATACTAGTGGTAAGGTGTTGGGACTCTGCTGTTGGGACTCTGCTGTTGGGACAGCTTTATGCAGGCCCTAACAGTTTGGGGGCACTGTTTGTCACTGTTATAGTGCAATTAATGAATTATTTAGTGTTGTGTCGTGGCTTTGCTGGCATGCACCCCCCCGAAATAAATGTTTTAATTTACCCTACCAAGAGTTACATGCTAAAATCACCACTAGAATTGGATCTCAAATCATATCCTCCCCAGTCCAGCCGTCTCTCTCTATATGCCGGTATAGCAATTGAGCCTGGCGGCGAGGTAAGTCTACAGATGCAACCAAGGTACAAGTCATGCTTAGTTTCTGCTATTCTAATCCTTATGTATCCAACTGAATCCGGGTTTGAATCGTGGCATTCTGCAAGGCACAATAGCCCTATGAGTTAAAGACTAGGCCAGTCATCAGGTCCAGGGAAGGTTACTTTAATCACCTCTGTTATATTCACATATTAGGGACAACAAACTGGGCATGTGTGGATAGAGACAGAGATTGGAATTGGGGCACAACTAATCGCACCCCCAGTCCAGCCGTCTCTGTAACAGAGCCTGGGGAGGAGGTTAAGATGCTGACCAAGGTTGATTGTAGTAGTAGTAGTAGTAGTGATACTGATTTGTCCCTGCATCTAAATGTAAGCATCATCTAGAAATACTTAATTCATATAAAATAGTCATTACTTTTATGAAAACAGTGTCCATTATTATTTCAACACTACACTTGCTAAACATTTGTCATTTTCCATTAAAAGATACAAATCAGAGTTGACAAGCAGGTTCCAATAATTTCTCTCTCAAAACAATGTCAGACAGTAAACTGGGTCTTTTATAAAGATGCAGTGAATGGAATTACCACTGGTTAATGGCCCTTACGATAAAACGCTATGTGCGTGTGTTTATGTGTGTGTGTGTATGTTTCTATGTGCTATTCAAGAAAGCCCCAGAATGATTCTGTACATCTAGGAAGTGAACAGATGCAGACTAGCTTTTAGGCTTTTCTGCCACGTGCACGCCACGGAGCGCCGTACACCACCGTAATCGTTGGCGGGCACTGCTGATTACGTTAAAACTCGCATGGCATAATGCTTGCTTTTCGATTGGTCAACTATAAGCTTTGTTTTTGTATGCCAAGCCAAGTTATCATGTGTCCTAAAGCTTAATGACGTAGGTCATTATTTGTGTTATTGAACGTGTTAACAGTAACTAGCTTAGCCTAGTCTGTCAACAGGTGCACCCTGTAGTGATGCGTCAAAACAATACCGTCCAATCAGCGTAATGAAGTTGGTAACATTGGTGTCAGCAGAAGAGACCTATTTTTAACTGTAGAAAGCTCCTCGCCTCGGGCTATATAGGCTGGTCCTCAGACCTCTCGGCACCGCGAGCAGAGAGAGCGGGCTCCATCTCTAAAGGGGCAAAAGTAGACCAGTTTGTCCACAGCGAAGTGATGGATGTCGGAGCCAGGGACGGCGAGGGACCGCTGCAGCGCATCATCTGATCGCCAGTCAAGGGAGGGGCATTCACTCCGAACCTAATCCCAGATGCAACATCCAGCCTTTCAGCAAAATCCACATCTCTACGGACCGTTGTGATATGAAGTAGATATCACGCGCATAAGAGCGAGGGGAGGAGAGGGGCAGGCACAGGCTGGACCGCAGCTGCCCCGCTTTCGCAAAGTTCTCCATACAGAAGAGAGAGCGCGGAGGCCGGTTGAGTGAGAGGGACGTTTTCCTAGAGGCTGCCAGTGTTTGGGGCAACACAGCGCAGAGAGAGAGAGAGAAGCCCCTCTCCAGCTCTCCTCTCCGTCACTTTCGAGCTCTTTTCAGACCGAGGAGGAGCATAATGGCGAAAATGAGGGTGTCATACGAGTACTCGGAGGCGGAGGATAAGAGTATCCGACTAGGACTGTTCCTCATCGTCTGTGGTATCCTCTCCCTCTTTATCCTCGGGTTCTGCTGGCTCAGTCCAACTCTACAGAGCATGCAGAGCAAACCGGCCAACTGCACGGTGGTGTCCGTGCTCAGACCGGAGGAGATGTTCGAGTGCGTGTTCACGTGCGGGGCGGACTGCAAGGGGACCTCGCTGTATCCGTGTCTGCAGATATTCGTCAATAATTCCGAGTCGAACTCCGTGGCTCTGCTGCACTTTGATGAACAGCAACTGGTGCTGAACCCAAAGGTAAATGACTACAACTCTAGAACGAGAACACTGGGAAGGAGCACTCTAGACTTTATAGTCGACACAGTGTTGCAGTTACTGAATGCAAAGCTGTGAACGATCGATACAGTAGCTAGGCAAAGTGTCTGGCTGGAAAAGTTCCCAGTCTCAGTTTATTGACATGAGCTAGATCGATATTATGTTAATAGTTGCCTGTTTTTTTAAAACTATGTTAATGTAAACACACAGTTTGTATTCTAAAGACGAAATAACATTCTTGTTATTTTCTATTCCAAAGATATGGCAAAAAAAAAATCACAGACTTAAATAATGAGTTTAACTTTCATAAAAGTCACTATACAGCAAGTGTGAGAGGATCTACACCTGTCCACGTCTATTCTAGAGACATAGCCTCATCATCACTCACAAAGAGAACCTCTACTGTGATGAAGAGGAACAGAGAAGACTAAATGACTCCCTTTGGGACAGAACGCCCAAACGTCTGTGTGAGTGAAGGTGTCTTTTCTTTTCCGTTGGACCATTAAACTCTCTAGTCCCATTGTGTGTGATATTACTTTTCAGACGTGCACCTCTCAGACTACAAATCGGGAATGTCTTGGTCCTTTTGAGAATTTCTTCAAATTCTCTGTGGTCATCATCATCATCATCATCAGTTATTTCTAGCTGACTTCAGAAGGGTTGAAATCCAACCTTCTCATCTTGTGTTCTTCTGTAGATAGTGTGTTTATACCTTTGAGGGGGTACTGTAGGGCATTCAACTCTTCCTGTCTTCCTGCCCCTCCTCTTTCCCCTCCTCTCCTCCGTTCCCTCCTCATCCTCCTTATCCTCTCCTTCTCCTCTCCTCCGTCCTCTCCTCTCCTCCTCCCCTCCTCCCTCCCTCTCCTCCGTCCCCTCCTCTCCTACATCCCATCCTCTCCTCCGTCCCCTCCTCTCCTACATCCCCTCCTCTCCTCTGTCCCCTCCTCTCCTCTGTCCCCTCCTCTCCTCTGTCCCCTCCTCTCCTCTGTCCCCTCCTCTCCCCTGTCCCCTCCTCTCCTCTGTCCCCTCCTCTCCTCCTCCTCCTCTCCTCCGTCCCCTCCTCTCCTACATCCCCTCCTCTCCTCTGTCCCCTCCTCTCCTCCGTCCCCTCCTCTCCTACATCCCCTCCTCTCCTCTGTCCCCTCCTCTCCTCCGTCACCTCCTCTCCTCCGTCCCCTCCTCTCCTCTGTCCCCTCCTCTCCTCCGTCCCCTCCTCTCCTCCGTCACCTCCTCTCCTCTGTCCCCTCCTCTCCTACGTCCCCTCCTCTCCTCTGTCCCCTCCTCTCCTCCGTCCCCTCCTCTCCTACATCCCCTCCTCTCCTCTGTCCCCTCCTCTCCTCTGTCCCCTCCTCTCCTCCGTCCCCTCCTCTCCTACATCCCCTCCTCTCCTACATCCCCTCCTCTCCTCCTCCTCCTCTCCTCCTCCTCCTCTCCTCCGTCCCCTCCTCACCCCCCCTCCCATCCTCCCTGCTGTCTAGAACAGACCTCTCTCCCGCTACACCACAGGTACTCCTCTCCCCCCAGCTCCATGGTAACACCACTGCATCCCTCCGTCCTGTGTCTTTAACACGCCTCTATGTTTACTGACTGGGTTCTATGGCAACAGGAGCACAGCTTTGAACAGTGATGCACGATCGCATGTGTCTGCATTTAAAGTGGCACCCTATTCCCCATGTAGTCCTCTACTTTGGTCCACTAAGGGAATAGGGTGACTAAAAGTAGTGTGCGAAGGGAAAAGGGTGGCCAAAAGTAATAAGGTACCATTTAGGACAAATGTAATCCCAGCCTGCTCTCTCTGAGCCTGAGCCTGGGGACGAGGTTAGAACGACTGCAGACACTGGCACTGAGAGGAAAGAAGTGAGGACTTTGGCTGGTTACCAAACCAACCAGGGGTTGAATGAGTTGGCAGTAAGCAGGCAAATGAACCAGGGGTTGAATGACCTGGCAGTAAGCAGGCAAATGAACCAGGGTTTGAATGAGTTGGCAGTAAGCTACCAAACGACCCAGGGTTTGAATGAGTTGGCAGTAAGCAGGCAATGACTCACTTTAGTTACACTGTGTTGTAGTCAGTCTGTCTGTCTGTTCATGTTTAGTAGACTCAATCACTGCAGTCAGAGAGCTTGGCAGTTTGGGCTCCTCAGGCTTGGAGGAACTGTAGAGTCTGAGGAGAGGATTGACTATGTCCCAAAAGGAACCCTGTTCTCTACATAGTGCACAATATAGGGAATAGGGTGCTATTTGGGATACAACAACAGTCCATGTTTAATGTTATCATCCCTGACCCTGCATGTTGATTGTAAGTTGTACAACTTTTACGTATGACTTGCACTTAGATTTAGCTGTTTTTATTGGTTGGTGTGTGTGTGTGTGTGTGTGTGTGTGTGTGTGTGTGTGTGTGTGTGTGCGTGTGCGTGTGCGTGTGTGTGTGTGTGTGTGTGTGTGTGTGTCTTTGTTCCCGGCAACAAAACCAAATGACTTTGTCGCTGAATCACTCAGTGATTTGTGGAAAAGGGAACATCTGCTTCAAAAAGGCTGTGTATACACACGCAGCCCAATTCTGATCTTTTTTTCCACTAATTGATTTTTTGACCAATCACATCAGATCTTTTCACATCAGATATTTTTCAGAGCTGATCTGATTGGTCAAAAGACCAATTAGTGAAAAATAAGATCAGAATTGGGCTGCCTAGGTAAACACAGCCAAAGTCTTGTACATTAATCAGAGATTTCTTTGATCAGTCATTGATTTCCTTAGCTGTTTAAACACCAAAACAAAGTAATGAATTTAAAGATCCTGGAGAATGTGCCAACTAGCCATTCTTATGTATGGTTGTCTGAGGAAGGAAATTAAAGAATACGGATTGTGTGTGTGTGTGTGTGTGTGTGTGTGTGTGTGTGTGTGTGTGTGTGTGTGTGTGTGTGTTGTGTGTGTGTCGTTATTGACAGGCTACTTCTACTAATGGCCCACCAGGGGTCCTGCTCTATAATGACTTCATTATAATGGTCACTAATATATCCTGTTTCTAGACTGGATGGTCGGAGCGTTCCAGGAACAGAAGGGGTTGATTGGTTTGAATTGGCTCGTGGGAGGAGAGAGCAGTGGTTCATTTGAGCCGGATCCCACCTCTCTGTTTGGGACTGTTTTGCTCCGGGAACCTATTTGGCTGGATCTGGGTACTCTCGTGGCACAAAAAATAATTGTTCCGTTTTTGCAAATGTAAAAAAAATGCCAATAAAAGTGATCAAAGTTATTTCAGTTTCCTCTTCCTCAACTCTCCCCCATAAACAAACGGAATGTAAGAAATGAGATTTTCAGCCCTGGCCCTAATATTCTGAAGAGTTGATTGGGGTCGGGTCGGGCCGGCGTTATGGTTTGCACAACACTGTGACCTACTGTATGTGCAGTGGCGATTTTAGCATGTAAATCTTGGTGGGGAAAAATCTAAAAGTGGGCTGTATACCAGCAAAGCCACAACACTAAACACTACATTCATTGCACTATAACGGTGACAAACATTAATCAAATTCAATCAATCAAATTTATTTTATATAGCCCTTCGTACATCAGCTGATATCTCAAAGTGCTGTACAGAAACCCAGCCTAAAACCCCAAACAGCAAGCAATGCAGGTGAAGAAGCACGGTGGCTAGGAAAAACTCCCTAGAAAGGCCAAAACCTAGGAAGAAACCTAGAGAGGAACCAGGCTATGTGGGGTGGCCAGTCCTCTTCTGGCTGTGCCGGGTGGAGATTATAACAAAACATGGTCAAGATGTTCAAATGTTCATAAATGACCAGCATGGTCGAATAATAATAAGGCAGAATAGTTGAAACTGGAGCAGCAGCACAGTCAGGTGGACTGGGGACAGCAAGGAGTCATCATGTCAGGTATTCCTGGGGCATGGTCCTAGGGCTCAGGTCCTCCGAGAGAGAGAAAGAAAGAGAGAATTAGAGAGAGCATATGTGGGATGGCCAGTCCTCTTCTGGCTGTGCCGGGTGGAGATTATAACAGAACATGGCCAAGATGTTCAAATGTTCATAAATGATCAGCATGGTCGAATAATAATAAGGCAGAACAGTTGAAACTGGAGCAGCAGCACAGCCAGGTGGACTGGGGACAGCAAGGAGTCATCATGTCAGGTAGTCCTGGGGCATGGTCCTAGGGCTCAGGTCCTCCGAGAGAGAGAAAGAGAGAAGGAGAGAATTAGAGAACGCACACTTAGATTCACACAGGACACCGAATAGGACAGGAGAAGTACTCCAGATATAACAAACTGACCCTAGCCCCCCGACACATAAACTACTGCAGCATAAATACTGGAGGCTGAGACAGGAGGGGTCAGGAGACACTGTGGCCCACTCCGAGGACACCCCCGGACAGGGCCAAACAGGAAGGATATAACCCCACCCACTTTGCCAAAGCACAGCCCCCACACCACTAGAGGGATATCTTCAACCACCAACTTACCATCCTGAGACAAGGCTGAGTATAGCCCACAAAGACCTCCGCCACGGCACAACTTAAGGGGGGGGGGGGGGGGCGCCAACCCAGACAGGATGACCACATCAGTGACTCAACCCACTCAGGTGACGCACCTCCTCCAGGGACGGCATGAGAGAGCCCCAGTAAAGCCAGTGACTCAGCCCCTGTAATAGGGTTAGAGGCAGAGAATCCCAGTGGAAAGAGGGGAACCGGCCAGGCAGAGACAGCAAGGGTGGTTCGTTGCTCCAGAGCCTTTCCGTTCACCCTCCCACTCCTGGGCCAGAGTCCCAACACCTACTATTAAGCTGTCCCAACAGCAGTCCCAACACCTTACCACTGCTACACCTGTCTATCAGCAGAGTCCCAACACCTTACCACTGCTACACCTGTCTATCAGCAGAGTCCCAACACCTTACCACTACTATACCTGGATATCAGCAGAGTCCCAACACCTTACCACTACTATACCTGGATATCAGCAGAGTCCCAACACCTTACCACTGCTACACCTGTCTATCAGCAGAGTCCCAACACCTTACCACTGCTACACCTGTCTATCAGCAGAGTCCCAACACCTTACCACTACTACACCTGTCTATCAGCAGAGTCCCAACACCTTACCACTACTACACCTGGATATCAGCAGAGTCCCAACACCTTACCACTACTACACCTGGATATCAGCAGAGTCCCAACACCTTACCACTACTATACTTGGTTATCAGCAGAGTCCCAACACCTTACCACTGCTACACCTGGCTATCAGCAGAGTCCCAACACCTTACCACTGCTACACCTGGCTATCAGCAGAGTCCCAACACCTTACCACTACTACACCTGGATATCAGCAGAGTCCCAACACCTTACCACTGCTACACCTGGATATCAGCAGAGTCCCAACACCTTACCACTGCTATACCTGGATATCAGCAGAGTCCCAACACCTTACCACTGCTACACCTGTCTATCAGCAGAGTCCCAACACCTTACCACTACTACACCTGGATATCAGCAGAGTCCCAACACCTTACCACTACTACACCTGGATATCAGCAGAGTCCCAACACCTTACCACTGCTACACCTGGATATCAGCAGAGTCCCAACACCTTACCACTACTATACCTGGATATCAGCAGAGTCCCAACACCTTACCACTGCTACACCTGGATATCAGCAGAGTCCCAACACCTTACCACTACTATACTTGGTTATCAGCAGAGTCCCAACACCTTACCACTGCTACACCTGGCTATCAGCAGAGTCCCAACACCTTACCACTGCTACACCTGGTTATCAGCAGAGTCCCAACACCTTACCACTGCTACACCTGGCTATCAGCAGAGTCCCAACACCTTACCACTGCTACACCTGGCTATCAGCAGAGTCCCAACACCTTACCACTGTTACACCTGGCTATCAGCAGAGTCCCAACACCTTACCACTGCTACACCTGTCTATCAGCAGAGTCCCAACACCTTACCACTGCTACACCTGGATATCAGCAGAGTCCCAACACCTTACCACTGTTATACCTGGATATCAGCAGAGTCCCAACACCTTACCACTGCTACACCTGGATATCAGCAGAGTCCCAACACCTTACCACTGCTATACTTGGTTATCAGCAGTCCCAACACCTTACCACTGATACACTTGGATATCAGCGGAGTCCCAACACCTTACCACTGCTACACCTGTCTATCAGCAGAGTCCCAACACCTTACCACTGCTACACCTGGATATCAGCAGAGTCCCAACACCTTACCACTGATACACTTGGATATCAGCAGAGTCCCAACACCTTACCACTGCTACACCTGGATATCAGCAGAGTCCCAACACCTTACCACTGCTACACCTGGATATCAGCAGAGTCCCAACACCTTACCACTACTATACCTGGATATCAGCAGAGTCCCAACACCTTACCACTGCTACACCTGGCTATCAGCAGAGTCCCAACACCTTACCACTGCTACACCTGGTTATCAGCAGAGTCCCAACACCTTACCACTGCTATACCTGTCTATCAGCAGAGTCCCAACACCTTACCACTGCTACACCTGGATATCAGCAGAGTCCCAACACCTTACCACTGCTACACCTGGATATCAGCAGAGTCCCAACACCTTACCACTGCTACACCTGGCTATCAGCAGAGTCCCAACACCTTACCACTGCTACACCTGGATATCAGCGGAGCCTTGTCTGGCAGCGAAACAGTTCTTTCAGCCTATTTTACTGCCTTTATAAAAACATAGCTGATATGGCTGACTTGCTTAAACAAATGTGGTTTCTACTGACAATTGAGATGTACAAACTATGGCATGAGGGGACGACAAGCGGATAAGAGGCCATCCGTAATTTAGATTAAGACATTAATGAGCGAGCTAGGACGGACGTAGTCAATATAACTATTTGTTCAGCACTTTTGAAACGTACAGCGAAATAATTCAGAACATGGGCTATTCTTACAATGTTCTCCCTGTACACCAACTCAGAAGTGTAGGATAAATAAAGGGGGCACATATAAGCAGACAATGAAAGCTCTTACAATATTCAATGATGACATTTCTCTAAAACAGGTTATAGGCTACATGTGCACCACCAAGTCAGAACAGTAGGTGAAATTAAGAGGTGAAAATAGACCAAATTATCAGGGTGAGACACAGCTTACTACACAATATACACCTGGTATTAATTTCTTAGCTACAGTCTACACAATCTCCTTAATATAATAGATCATTTATGCAGCAGCATGCAATACATTTTTGGACTCACCTTGTTGTGCCGTGCTCACTTGAACAGGAAGGTGGTCCTTCGTTGACAAACTGGGAACTCAAAAACTGGGAACTGGGAACTGGAACATAAAGAAAAGATTAATCATGATGACGTCAGTGATCTTCAGGTTGTAGCTCCAGAAAGCGGCCAGAGTTCCCGGATTTACAATTCCGAGTTGAATGAAAGTTCGGAACGTATTTTCCCAGTCGTAGCTCATTTTTCCCGATTTCCCAGTTGTCTTGAACTCACTAAAGTTAGATTTTGCAGTTCAGAGTTAACGGTTGAGTTGAGTGCGGCACAAATCAAGCTTCATTGACAGCATGGCCAATGTTGAAAGTTTATAATTTTAAACTAGGAAAAGAGACCCTTAATCTTAGACTTGGGACCACACAGCCACTCCACTGAAGAGCAGGCTAGTGATTGCTTTGCAATGCTTGCAGGTGGCCACTGATTACTTCCAAACCACTCATTGTTGAATTTGCGAGTTCCAACTTGTTGTGTAATGTTTATGTCCAAGTTGCATCCAAAGAACACCATACCTACTGTGAAGCATGGGGGTGGAAACATCATGTTTTGGGGCTGTTTTTCTGCAAAGGGACCAGGACGACTGATCCGTGTAAAGGAAAGAATGAATGGGGCCATGTATCGTGAGATTTTGAGTGAAAACCTCCTTCCATCAGCAAGGGCATTGAAGATGAAACGTGGCTGGGTCTTTCAGCATGACAATTATCCCAAACACACCGCCCGGACAACGAAGAAGTGGCTTCGTAAGAAGCATTTCAAGGTCCTGGAGTGACCTAGCCAGTCTCCAGATCTCAACCCCATAGAAAATCTTTGGAGGGAGTTGTAGGTCCGTGTTGCCCAGCAACAGCCCCAAAACATCACTGCTCTGCATGGAGCAATGGGCCAAAATACCAGCAACAGTGTGTGAAAACCTTGTGAAGACTTACAGAAAACGTTTGACCTCTGTCATTGCCAACAAAGGGTATATAACAAAGTATTGAGATACACTTTTGTTATTGACCAAATACTTATTTTCCACCATAATTTGCAAATAAATTAATTAAAAATCCTACAATGTGATTTTCTGGATTTTTTATAGAATCACAGCTGCACGATTCTGGAGAAACTGCAACACTCCTGATACATTGAAATACATTTGCCCAAGTTATATCAGTACTGTTGTCTGTTCAGAAAGAAATGAAATCATTCAGAATACTACACCACCAGAAGGCCTATGATTAAGCCACAGATGATCCATAGCTTATTTATTTTACATTTCCTAGCTGTGGATTGTAGCCCAACATAAAGGATTAGCGTAACTGTGGATTGTAGCCCACTAACAAGGAATAGCCTAGCTGTGGATTGTAGCCCGATACATAGGAATAGCCTAGCTGTTGATTGTAGCCCACTAACAAGGAATAGCCTAGCTGTTGATTGTAGCCCACTAACAAGGAATAGCCTAGCTGTGGATTGTAGCCCGATACATAGGAATAGCCTAGCTGTTGATTGTAGCCCACTAACAAGGAATAGCCTAGCTGTGGATTGTAGCCCAATAACAAGGAATAGCCTAGCTGTGGATTGTAGCCCAATAACAAGGAATAGCCTAGCTGTTGATTGTAGCCCACTAACAAGGAATAGCCTAGCTGTGGATTGTAGCCCACTAACAAGGAATAGCCTAGCTGTGGATTGTAGCCCGATACATAGGAATAGCCTAGCTGTTGATTGTAGCCCACTAACAAGGAATAGCCTAGCTGTGGATTGTAGCCCGATACATAGGAATAGCCTAGCTGTTGATTGTAGCCCACTAACAAGGAATAGCCTAGCTGTTGATTGTAGCCCACTAACAAGGAATAGCCTAGCTGTGGATTGTAGCCCGATACATAGGAATAGCCTAGCTGTTGATTGTAGCCCACTAACAAGGAATAGCCTAGCTGTGGATTGTAGCCCAATAACAAGGAATAGCCTAGCTGTGGATTGTAGCCCAATAACAAGGAATAGCCTAGCTGTTGATTGTAGCCCACTAACAAGGAATAGCCTAGCTGTGGATTGTAGCCCACTAACAAGGAATAGCCTAGCTGTGGATTGTAGCCCAATAACAAGGAATAGCCTAGCTGTTGATTGTAGCCCACTAACAACGAATAGCCTAGCTGTGGATTGTAGCCCAATAACAAGGAATAGCCTAGCTGTTGATTGTAGCCCACTAACAAGGAATAGCCTAGCTGTGGATTGTAGCCCAATAACAAGGAATAGCCTAGCTGTGGATTGTAGCCCAATAACAAGGAATAGCCTAGCTGTGGATTGTAGCCCAATAACAAGGAATAGCCTAGCTGTGGATTGTAGCCCGATAACATGGAATAGCCTAGCTGTGGATTGTAGCCCAATAACAAGGAATAGCCTAGCTGTGGATTGTAGCCCAATAACAAGGAATAGCCTAGCTGTGGATTGTAGCCCGATAACAAGGAATAGCCTAGCTGTGGATTGTAGCCCATTAAGAAGGATTAGCCTAGCTGTGGATTGTAGCCTGATAACAAGGAATAGCCTAGCTGTTGATTGTAGCCCAATAACAAGGAATAGCCTAGCTGTGGATTGTAGCCCAATAACAAGGAATAGCCTAGCTGTGGATTGTAGCCCAATAACAAGGAATAGTCTAGCTGTGGATTGTAGCCCAATAACAAGGAATAGCCTAGCTGTGGATTGTAGCCCAATAACAAGGAATAGCCTAGCTGTGGATTGTAGCCCAATAACAAGGAATAGCCTAGCTGTGGATTGTAGCCCAATAACAAGGAATAGCCTAGCTGTGGATTGTAGCCCAATAACAAGGAATAGCCTAGCTGTTGAGTGTAGCCTGATAACAAGGAATAGCCTAGCTGTTGATTGTAGCCCGATAACAAGGAATAGCCTAGCTGTTGATTGTAGCCCGATAACAAGGAATAGCCTAGCTGTTGATTGTAGCCCGATAACAAGGAATAGCATAGCTGTTGAGTGTAGCCCGTTAACAAGGAATAGCCTAGCTGTGGATTGTAGCCCGATAACAAGGAATAGCCTAGCTGTTGAGTGTAGCCCGATAACAAGGAATAGCCTAGCTGTTGATTGTAGCCCGATAACAAGGAATAGCCCTACTGTCAGGAACGAGCGGCAAATCTGTCAGTGAACAAACAGCACGCAGACCAAACAGGCCTTTCTCAATATTTCATATACAATGGAGGGAAAACACAGGTTGGAAAGCAGATGGCTCCTGCTGAAAAGAGAAGACTCTCTGCTGTAGGCTACCAACACATTCATCTGCTGTATTTACAAAATAAGAGACAGAGAGGCTTTTGGCACGAGCGCATCAGCCATCAACAGGGAGTGAGTCAGTAAAACTGGAAAGCCATTTTTAGGACTATCATTTCCTCCTCCTACTGTAGCCTACAATATGTGTCCTCACACACCTTGGACTATAGGCTATAGATGGATTCAAGACAAGGTATTTTTTATTGATCTCAGATTCTCAGTTTGTCAGTGTAGCCTACCTTTTTCATCATTTGTGCGCTATAAAATAATAATCTACCAAAGTCTCCAGTCGTGTAAAATGACGTTGGAATTGCATGAAATGCATAAAATGGCAAGTTTTTTCCCCAGACCCCGGGCTTCTTAAAATGTTCCCCATGGTGTGCAACTTCTGTAAGAGCCTGTACTCTACAGCTCTATGCCACTATGCAGATCTGTACTCTACAGCTCTATGCCACTATGCAGATCTGTACTCTACAGCTCTATGCCACTATGCAGATCTGTACTCTACAGCTCTATGCCACTACGCATATCTGTACTCTACAGCTCTGTGCCACTACGCAGATCTGTACTCTACAGCTCTGTGCCACTACGCAGATCTGTACTCTACAGCTCTATGTCACTACGCAGATCTGTACTCTACAGCTCTATGTCACTACGCAGATCTGTACTCTACAGCTCTATGTCACTACGCAGATCTGTACTCTACAGCTCTATGCCAATACGATGATATGCTTTATTCTAATGGTGATTTTCTTTTGGTTCCGGTTCCCGATTTCCAAATGAACCACAGGGGAGAGTCATGGTCTCTTTCAGTATAGGACATACTGTATGGTTGAATGGTTTATTAATGCTTTGTAAATACTGTAGTGAATTAGTCATGTATTACTTAGGGTGATGAAGGGAGGGAGAGGAGGGGAGGGGGAGAAGGAGGGGAGGCAGAGCAGGGGGAGGAGGAGTGGGATGATGTTGAGGAGGGGGTATTCAGACTGGCTGCCCCTGTTTTGCCCCACCCTTTGGGAGCAGTGACCTTTTGGCGCTGCTGGCTAATGAGAGCAGAGGCCCCTGGGTAATGGCTTGATTAAACCACCTGTGGAATGCTTGACTGATTTGGCATTAACCCACAAGGAGTACTAGTCAGCTGGGGATTCCTTCATCTTTTCCTCTCCTCTCCTCTCCTCTCCTCTCCTCTCCTCTCCTCTCCTCTCCTCTTCATCGATGGTAATGTGAGTTCCTAGACTGAGTAAGTCATGGAGAACAGTCTTGCTATCGACTCAGGAATGATCTGTGTCAAGGGTCTGATTCTTTTTGACTAACGGACATAAAGTTAACTGAACACAGTAGACATTGTGTTAATCTCTCATTTCAGGTACTGTGAGTACTGTTGGATGTCTATACAGTTCTGTTTATGGAAGAGCACGGCCATGCCAACTAGTCCCAGTCTTCAGTTCAGCTGCTGTTCCTCCTACCAGTGGCCTACATACAGATGGAGAGCCAGAGCAGTTCCCCTTTATTCTCTCCTCTCCTCTCCTCTCCTCTCCTCTCCTCTCCTCTCCTCTCCTCTCCTCTCCTCTCCACTACCTCTCCTCCCTCCCCTCCTCTCCTCCCTCCCCTCCTCTCCCCCCCCCTCCACTACCTCTCCTCCCCCCCTCCACTACCTCCCCTCCACTACCTCTCCTCTCCTCCCTCCCCTCCCCTCCCCTCCACTACCTCTCCTCTCCTCCCTCCCCTCCACCACCTCTCCTCTCCTCCCTCCCCTCCACTACCTTTCATCTCCTCCCTCCCCTCCACTACCTCTCCTCTCCTCCCCTCCCCTCCACTACCTCTCCTCTCCTCCCTCCCCTCCACTACCTCTACTCTCCTCCCTCCCCTCTTCTACCTCTCCTCTTCTCCCTCCCCTCTTCTACCTCTCCTCTCCTCCCCTCCACTACCTCTCCTCCCTCCCCTCCCCTCCACTACCTCTCCTCTCCTCCCCTCCACTACTTCTCCTCTCCTCCCTCCCCTCCCCTACCCTCCCCTCCCCTCCACTACCTCTCCTCCCCTCCCCTCCACTACCTCTCCTCTCCTCCATCCCCTCCCCTCCCCTCTTCTACCTCTCCTCTCCTAACCTCCCGTCCGCTACCTCTCCTTGTGTTCCTCATTCACAGAGAAGCCTCGTCTCCACCCTTGTCACGTTCCCCTCGTCGCCATGGTGACGTGACAAAGCGGCACAGGCTTGTTCTTAATTGAGTGGCGAGGAGGAGGAAACTGCATGTGAATGGCACAAGACACACACACACACACACTAACACCACAGCTTCTATTTATATCCTACCAACTGGCTACATTTCGCTCTGGGGAGGAGGGGTCTTAGTATGTTGTCGTAGAGACGACTGACTACCTTGACTACCACCAACCCACTACCAGACAGACGAGATGCATTAATATGGTTTTATGTTTTTTTCCCCTGGTCCATCAGATTCACTCCCCAGTCACCATTCAGCCTTAAAGGAAGAAGGGTGTGAATCAGACAGACAGACAGACAGACAGACAGACAGACAGACAGACAGACAGACAGACAGACAGACAGACAGACAGACAGACAGACAGACAGACAGACAGACAGACAGACAGACAGACAGACAGACAGACAGACAGACAGACAGACAAGACAGACAGACAGACAGACAGACAGCTAGCTTCTATATTTAGACCATCTATCTATGGTCTTCCACTGCCATAGAGACAGGGACTACCTTGACTACCACCAGCCAATAGAGACAGGGAATACCTTGACTACCACCAGCCAATAGAGACAGGGACTACCTTGACTACCACCAGCCAATAGAGACAGGGGCTACCTTGACTACCACCAGCCAATAGAGACAGGGACTACCTTGACTACCACCAGCCAATAGAGACAGGGACTACCTTGACTACCACCAGCCAATAGAGACAGGGAATACCTTGACTACCACCAGCCAATAGAGACAGGGACTACCTTGACTACCACCAGCCAATAGAGACAAGGAATACCTTGACTACCACCAGCCAATAGAGACAGGGACTACCTTGACTACCACCAGCCAATAGAGACAGGGACTACCTTGACTACCACCAGCCAATAGAGACAGGGACTACCTTGACTACCACCAACCAATAGAGGCAGGGACTACCTTGACTACCACCAGCCAATAGAGACAGGAACTACCTTGACTACCACCAGCCAATAGAGACAGGGACTACCTTGACTACCACCAGCCAATAGAGACAGGTGTTGTTGAACATCACTTTACTGAATGGGAAATGGTTACAACGAACTCTTCCCCTCCAGCCATCAGTAACCAGACTGACAGCTCAGCAGAGTGGAAATGGGCTCCTTGTTTGCTGATACAGAAGTCTACATGCTCCATTGGTCCTGTCCTATCATCAACTACAGACCACACACACACACACACACACACACACACACACACACACACACACACACACACTAGTGAATGCTAGAGAAGCACAATTGGGATATTAACACAATCAAATATAACACATTTTTCCTGCTTGTCTGACCAATATGGTCTGGTGTTGTTTAGGTGCTCTGTGAGGTCTCTCTCTGTGTGTGTGTGTGTGTGTGTGTGTGTGTGTGTGTGTGTGTGTGTGTGTGTGTGTGTGTGTGTGTGTGTGTGTGTGTGTGTTGGGAGATGTTTTGTGTGTGTGTGGTTTGCTCTTTGTGTGTGTGTTTGTGTGTGTTTACAGCTTGTCAAAGCCCCAGGGCTCTGCAGTAAACAGGAATGGATAGTTGTTCCTTTTAGTTTTGAGACAATAAAGAAGACAACGTCTCTAAGGGGATTCAAAGGGCTCTCAGCCCTGAAAACTTTGAGCCGATAACAGAGCCAGAAAAATACTCCCGGTTGGACTGAAACAGTAGAGATAACAGAGCCAGAAAAATACTCCCGGTTGGACTGAAACAGTAGAGATAACAGAGCCAGAAAAATACTCCCAGTTGGACTGAAACAGTAGAGATAACAGAGCCAGAAAAATACTCCCAGTTGGACTGAAACAGTAGAGATAACAGAGCCAGAAAAATACTCCCGGATGCAATGGAAACAGTAGAGATAACAGAGCCAGAAAAATAAGCCCAGTTGCACTGGAAACAGTAGAGATAACAGAGCCAGAAAAATAAGCCCAGTTGCACTGGAAACAGTAGAGATAACAGAGCCAAAATGACGCCCAGTTGGACTGGAAACAGTAGAGATAACAGAGCCAAAATGACGCCCAGTTGCACTGGAGACAGTAGAGATAACAGAGCCAAAATGACTCCCAGTTGCACTGGAAACACTAGAGATAACAGAGCCAGAATGACTCCCAGTTGGACTGCAAACTCTGGAGATAACAGAGCCAGAATGACTCCCAGTTGGACTGGAAACTCTGGAGATAACAGAGCCAGAATGACTCCCAGTTGGACTGCAAACTCTGGAGATAACAGAAACTAGCGTATAGTTAGGCCTGTCCTTGTAAGTGGTAAATATCTCCCCCTTAGCGCCACAGACAGACATAATGTGAATACATTTGAATAAAGATTGGAGGTGCTTGTCTAGACTTTGCCTGTATCCCAAATGGCACCCTAGTCCCTATATTAGTGCACTACTTTTTGACCAGAGCCCTACAGAGAAGAGGGTGCCATTTGGGAGAGCATCTTCATTTTAATCAAATGTGATTAATGGAAGTCTGAAAGCATTTAAGGAGCCATTTCTAAATGCGTTTATGTTGGAGCCTTTTTGTAAACCCATTGACCATGTGTTTCTCATTGACGTCCAGTCTCTTACAAGACATTAGTATCTTTAAACATGTGATTTAACTCAACCTGCGAGCTGCACTTATACATTCATTTTCTATTAGTGGTACTTTGTGTGTGTGTGTGTGTGTGTGTGTGTGTGTGTTTGTAGTGTGTGTGTGTGTGTGTGTGGGTGTGCGTTTGTAGTGAGTGTGTGTGTGTGGGTGTGCGTTTGTAGTGTGTGTGTGTGTGCGTCTGTGTGTGTGTGTTTGTAGTGTGTGTGTTTGAGTCTGTGTTAGTGTTTGTAGTGTGTGTGTGTGTGTGTGTTTGAGTCTGTGTGTGTGTTTGTAGTGTGTGTGTGTGTGTTTGAGTCTGTGTGTGTTTGAGTCTGTGTGTGTTTGTAGTGTGTGTGTGTGTTTGTAGTGTGTGTGTGTGTGTTTGAGTCTGTGTGTGTTTGAGTCTGTGTGTGTTTGTAGTGTGTGTGTGTGTTTGTAGTGTGTGTGTGTGCGTTTGAGTCTGTGTGTGTTTGAGTCTGTGTGTGTTTGTAGTGTGTGTGTGTGTTTGTAGTGTGTGTGTTTGAGTGTGTGTAGGGAGACAGAGCACATTATCCTTTGACTCCCTGCCCAGGTAATCTAGTCCATAATGTGCCCTGGTCCAGTGGTCTGTGCCCAGTTCAGGGTATTTGGGGATTATTTTAACAAGGTCTAATACATCTCTCTGTGTTGCTGCTGTTCCAGATCACCACCAGCTGGACATAAAAAAGGAGAACATTTATAAATTAAAGTGCTAAATAATTGTGTATAATCACTACCTGCTCTGTCTGTCTCTCTCTCTCTCTCTCTCTCCCTCCTCTCCCCCCCTCTCTCCCCCCCCCCCTCTCTCTCTCTCTCTCTCTCTCCCTCCTCTCTCTCCCCCCCTCTCTCCCTCGCTCTGTCTCTCTCTCTCGCTCTGTCTCTCTCCCCCCCCCCCCCCCCTCTCTCTCTCTCTCTCTCTCTCTCTCTCTCTCCCCTCTCTCTCTCACTCTCTCCCTCCTCTCTCTCTCTCTCTCCCTCCTCTCTCTCCCTCCTCTCAATTCAATTCAATTCAATTCAAGGGCTTTATTGGCATGGGAAACGTGTTAACATTGCCAAAGCAAGTGAGGTAGACAACATACAAAGTGAATATATAAAATGAAAAACAACAAAAATTAACAGTAAACATTACACATACAGAGGTTTCAAAACAGCAAAGACATTACAAATGTAATATTATATATATACAGTGTTTTAACAATGTACAAATGGTTAAAGGACACAAGATAAAATAAATAAGCATAAATATGGGTTGTATTTACAATGGTGTGTGTTCTTCACTGGTTGCCCTTTTCTCGTGGCAACAGGTCGCAAATCTTGCTGCTGTGATGGCACACTGTGGAATTTCACCCAGTAGATATGGGAGTTTTTCAAAATTGGATTTGTTTTCGAATTCTTTGTGGATCTGTGTAATCTGAGGGAAATATGTCTCTCTAATATGGTCATACATTGGGCAAGAGGTTAGGAAGTGCAGCTCAGTTTCCACCTAATTTTGTGGGCAGTGAGCACATAGCCTGTCTTCTCTTGAGAGCCATGTCTGCCTACGGCGGCCTTTCTCAATAGCAAGGCTATGCTCACTGAGTCTGTACATAGTCAAACCTTTCTTTAATTTTGGGTCAGTCACAGTGGTCAGGTATTCTGCCGCTGTGTACTCTCTGTTTAGGGCCAAATAGCATTCTAGTTTGCTCTGTTTTTTTGTTAATTCTTTCCAATGTGTCAAGTAATTATCTTTTTGTTTTCTCATGATTTGGTTGGGTCTAATTGTGCTGTTGTCCTGGGGCTCTGTGGGGTGTGTTTGTGTTTGTGAACAGAGCCCCAGGACCAGCTTGCTTAGGGGACTCTTCTCCAGGTTCATCTCTCTGTAGGTGATGGCTTTGTTATGGAAGGTTTGGGAATCGCTTCCTTTTAGGTGGTTGTAGAATTTAACGGCTCTTTTCTGGATTTTGATAATTAGTGGGTATCAGCCTAATTCTGCTCTGCATGCATTATTTGGTGTTCTACGTTGTACACGGAGGATATTTTTGCAGAATTCTGCGTGCAGAGTCTCAATTTGGTGTTTGTCCAATTTTGTGAAGTCTTGGTTGTTGAGCGGACCCCAGACCTCACAACCATAAAGGGCAATGGGCTCTATGACTGATTCAAGTATTTTTAGCCAAATCCTAATTGGTATGTTGAAATTTATGTTTCTTTTGATGGCATAGAATGCCCTTCTTGCCTTGTCTCTCAGATCGTTCACAGCTTTGTGGAAGTTACCTGTGGCGCTGATGTTTAGGCCAAGGTATGTATAGTTTTGTGTGTGCTCTAGGGCAACAGTGTCTAGATGGAATTTGTATTTGTGGTCCTGGTGACTGGACCTTTTTTGGAACACCATTATTTTGGTCTTACTGAGATTTACTGTCAGGGCCCAGGTCTGACAGAATCTGTGCATAAGATCTAGGTGCTGCTGTAGGCCCTCCTTGGTTGGTGACAGAAGCACCAGATCATCGGCAAACAGCAGACATTTGACTTCGGATTCTAGTAGGGTGAGGCCGGGTGCTGCAGACTTTTCTAGTGCCCACGCCAATTCGTTGATATATATGTTGAAGAGGGTGGGGCTTAAGCTGCATCCCTGTCTAACCCCACGACCCTGTGTGAAGAAATGTGTGTGTTTTTTGCCAATTTTAACCGCACACTTGTTGTTTGTGTACATGGATTTTATAATGTCGTATGTTTTACCCCCAACACCACTTTCCATCAGTTTGTATAGCAGACCCTCATGCCAGATTGAGTCGAAGGCTTTTTTGAAATCAACAAAGCATGAGAAGACTTTGCCTTTGTTTTGGTTTGTTTGGTTGTCAATTAGGGTGTGCAGGGTGAATACATGGTCTGTTGTACGGTAATTTGGTAAAAAGCCAATTTGACATTTGCTCAGTCTGCAGATTTATTTGAGAACCTCCTCTCACTGCAGAGCCTCACAATCTCACAGTTTATAAAGCACTATGTCACAGGTGATAAAGTGTTATGACGCATTATGTCTAAGTAGTCCCCAGTCTCTCTCTCTCTCCCTCCTCTCTCTCTCTCTCTCTCTCCCTCCTCTCTCGCTCCCTCCTCTCTCTCTCTCTATCTCCCTCCTCTCTCTCCCTCCTCTCTCTCTCTCTCTCCCTCCTCTCTCTCTCTCCCTCCTCTCTCGCTCCCTCCTCTCTCTCTCTCTCTCTCCCTCCTCTCTCTCCCTCCTCTCTCTCTCTCTCTCCCTCCTCTCTCTCTCCATCCTCTCTCGCTCCCTCCTCTCTCGCTCCCTCCTCTCTCTCTCTCTCTGTCTCTCTCCCTCTCCTCTCTCTCCCTCCTCTCTCTCTCTCTCTCCCTCCTCTCTCTCTCTCCCCCTCCTCTCTCTCTCTCCCTCCTCTCTCTCCCTCCTCTCTCTCTCTCTCTCTCTCTCAACGGCCATCTGCAGATCTATTTGATAAAGTGATAAAGTGTTATGTCACATGTTATGAAGCATTATGTCTAAGTAGTCCCCAGTCTCTCCCTCTGTTATGTTACACGTTATGAAGCATTATGTCTAAGTAGTCCCCAGTCTCTCTCTCTCTGTTATGTCACACGTTATAAGGCATTATGTCTAAGTAGTCCCCAGTCTCTCTCTCTCTGTTATGTCACACGTTATGAAGCATTATGTCTAAGTAGTCCCCAGTCTCTCTCGCTCTCTCTCTCTCTGTTATGTCACACGTTATAAAGCACTATGTCTAAGTAGTCCCCAGTCTCTCTCTCTCTGTTATGTCACACGTTATGAAGCATTATGTCTAAGTAGTCCCCAGTCTCTCTCTCTGTTATGTCACACGTTATAAAGCATTATGTCTAAGTAGTCCCCAGTCTCTCTCTCTCTGTTATGTCACACGTTATGAAGCATTATGTCTAAGTAGTCCCCAGTCTCTCTCTCTGTTATGTCACACGTTATAAAGCATTATGTCTAAGTAGTCCCCAGTCTCTCTCTCTCTGTTATGTCACAGGTGATGAAGCATTATGTCTAAGTAGTCCCCAGTCTCTCTCCCTCTGTTATGTCACACGTTATGAAGCATTATGTCTAAGTAGTCCCCAGTCTCTCTCTCTGTTATGTCACACGTTATGAAGCATTATGTCTAAGTAGTCCCCAGTCTCTCCCTCTGTTATGTCACACGTTATAAAGCATTATGTCTAAGTAGTCCCCAGTCTCTCCCTCTGTTATGTCACACGTTATGAAGCATTATGTCTAAGTAGTCCCCAGTCTCTCCCTCTGTTATGTCACACGTTATGAAGCATTATGTCTAAGTAGTCCCCAGTCTTTCTCTCTCTGTTATGTCACACGTTATAAAGCATTATGTCTAAGTAGTCCCCAGTCTCTCTCTCTCTGTTATGTCACAGGTGATGAAGCATTATGTCTAAGTAGTCCCCAGTCTCTCTCGCTCTCTCTCTCTCTGTTATGTCACACGTTATAAAGCACTATGTCACAGGTGATAAAGTGTTATGTCACACGTTATGAAGCATTATGTCTAAGTAGTCCTCACGATGTGCTTTTGGAACTCCTTCCTTATAGAACTTTAAAAGACAGAGTATATATACAGTGCCTTGCGAAAGTATTCGGTCCCCTTGAACTTTGCGACCTTTTGCCACATTTCAGGCTTCAAACATAAAGATATAAAACTGTATTTTTTTGTGAAGAATCAACAACAAGTGGGACACAATCATGAACATCATGACATTTATTGGATATTTCAAACTTTTTTAACAATTCAAAAACTGAAAAATTGGGCGTGCAAAATTATTCAGCCCCTTTACTTTCAGTGCAGCAAACTCTCTCCAGAAGTTCAGTGAGGATCTCTGAATGATCCAATGTTGACCTAAATGACTAATGATGATAAATACAATCCACCTGTGTGTAATAAAGTCTCCGTATAAATGCACCTGCACTGTGATAGTCTCAGAGGTCCGCTAAAAGCGCAGAGAGCATCATGAAGAACAAGGAACACACCAGGCAGGTCCGAGATACTGTTGTGAAGAAGTTTAAAGCCGGATTTGGATACAAAAAGATTTCCCAAGCTTTAAACATCCCAAGGAGCACTGTGCAAGCGATAATATTGAAATGGAAGGAGTATCAGACCACTGCAAATCTACCAAGACCTGGCCGTCCCTCTAAACTTTCAGCTCATACAAGGAGAAGACTGATCAGAGATGCAGCCAAGAGGCCCATGATCACTCTGGATGAACTGCAGAGATCTACAGCTGAGGTGGGAGACTCTGCCCATAGGACAACAATCAGTCGTATATTGCACAAATCTGGCCTTTATGGAAGAGTGGCAAGAAGAAAGCCATTTCTTAAAGATATCCATAAAAAGTGTTGTTTAAAGTTTGCCACAAGCCACCTGGGAGACACACCAAACATGTGGAAGAAGGTGCTCTGGTCAGATGAAACAAAATTGAACTTTTTGGCAACAATGCAAAACGTGCGTGTGTGTTGTGTATGTATGTCTGTATGTGTGTGTGCGTTCGCTATTTGTATGTCATATTGATGCGTGTCCATGTAGTCATCATGGATCCGTGACCCCTCTACACCGAGCTCTCCCTCGTTCCTTAGAGAGATGACAGAGAACAAGAGGAGGACGGTGATGGACGAGAGGTCAGGGGTTTAAATGGGGCCCAGCAGTCATGTCATTTATTTTCTATTGTTGTTTCTCAGTCAATTCAGACAAAACAACGGATAAATGAATTCAACCCCAGGTCTTAGTCACCACCATATAAGGAGTGAGATTAGAATGAAAGAGAGATGAGAGAATAAAGCAGAACATGATTCGGCTCCCAAAGGGGTTTCCTTCAAACCAACCACGAGTCGTTGTCAGCAGGACTACGAGTACAATGTAGTGGAAGAGACATGTCTGTTATTAATGGACCAATTAGTTGATGGGGAACATCTTCCATTTCGACTGCTCCTCGAGTCGAGTCGATCCTAGGTCACTAGGATCTTTTCCTACGGACAGACCTTCATGTCCATTGTGAGCACAGAAAGTTCCTGCCCAAAGCCTTCTCCGTGTCATGGGCCCCGTTAGTGATGAAACGCTGAAACACAGGTGAGAAAACAGAATCACACCTCTGCTCCTGGCCCCGCTGTCTGATTGACTGGTTGTCCTGTTGGCCTCGGGGAGAAAAGGAAGGTGGGGATGTGTCTGACGTGTTGGGCTGAGAGTGGAGAATTGGGAGAGGGGTGAGAGAGAGTGGAGAGTTGGGAGAGGGGCGAGAGAGAGTGGAGAGAGAGAGAGTGGAGGGGCGAGAGAGAGTGGAGAGAGAGAGAGAGAGAGAGAGAGAGAGAGAGAGAGAGTGGAGAGAGAGTGGAGGGGCGAGAGAGAGTGGAGAGAGAGAGTGGAGAGAGAGTGGAGATTTGGGAGAGGGGCGAGAGAGAGTGGAGAGAGTGGAGAATTGGGAGAGGGGCGAGAGAGAGTGGAGAGAGAGAGAGTGGAGGGGTGAGAGAGAGTGGAGAGAGAGAGAGAGAGAGAGAGTGGAGGGGCGAGACAGAGTGGAGAGAGAGGAGAGAGAGTGGAGAGTTGGGAGAGGGGCGAGAGAGAGTGGAGAGAGAGTGGAGAGAGAGAGTGGAGAGAGAGTGGAGAGTTGGGAGAGGGGCGAGAGAGAGAGTGGAGAGAGAGTGGAGAGAGGCGAGAGAGAGAGTGGAGAGAGAGTGGAGAGTTGGGAGAGGGGCGAGAGAGAGTGGAGAGAGAGTGGAGAGAGAGAGAGAGAGAGAGAGACATATGCACAACTATGACGACATAACCAAATTTCTTGGCAGTAGTACTGTAGACTACTTTATCACTGACCTCAACCCAGAGTCTCTCAGAGCGTTCACAGTCAGCCCACTGACACCCCTATCAGACCACAGCAAAATCACAGTCTACTTAAACAGAGCAATACTCAATCATGAGGCATCAAAGCCAAAGGAACTGAGTAACATTAAGAAATGCTATAGATGGAAGGAATGCAGTTTGGAAACCTACCAAAAAACAATTAGGCAACAACAAATTCAATCCCTTTTAGACAATTTCCTGGGTAAAACGTTCCACTGTAATAGTGAAGGTGTAAACTTGGCAGTAGAAAATCTTAACAGTATATTTGACCTCTCAGCTTCCCTATCAAATCTAAAAATCTCAAATAGAAAACCAAAGAAAAATTAACAACAATGACAAATGGTTTGATGAAGAATGTAAAAATCTAAGAAAGAAATTGAGAAACTTGTCCAACCCAATTGGAAAACACTAAACAAACAACAGAGACAGAGAGAGAGACAAACAACAACACAAAGAATTATCTATCCAAAATGGAGATGTATGGGTAAACCACTTCTCCAATCGTTTTGGTTCTATAACAAAGAATAAAGAGCAAAAACATATACATGATCAAATACAGATCTTAGAATCAACTATTAAAGACTACCAGAACCCACTGGATTCTCCAATTACATTGAATGAGTTACAGGACAAAATAAAAACCCTCCAACCCAAAAAGGCCTGTGGTGTTGATGGTATCCTCAATGAAATGATCAAATATACAGACAACAAATTACAATTGGCTATATTAAAACTCTTTAACATCATCCTTAGCTCTGGCATCTTCTCCAATATTTGGAACCAAGGATTGATCACCCCAATCCACAAAGTTGGAGACAAATTTGACCCCAATAACTACCGTGGCATATGCATCAACAGTAACCTTGGGAAAATCCTCTGCATTATCATTAACAGCAGACTCGCACATTTCCTCAGTGAAAACAATGTACTGAGCAAATGTCAAATTGGCTTTTTACCAAATTACCGTACAACAGACCATGTATTCACCCTGCCCAGCCTAATTGACAACCAAACAAACCAAAACAAAGGCAAAGTCTTCTCATGCTTTGTTGATTTCAAAAAAGTATTCGACTCAATCTGGCATGAGGGTCTGCTATACAAACTGATGGAAAGTGGTGTTGGGGGTAAAACATACGACATTTTAAAATCCATGTACACAAACAACAAGTGTGCGGTTAAAATTGGCAAAAAACACACACATTTCTTCACACAGGGTCGTGGGGTGAGACAGGGATTCAGCATATATATCAACGAATTGGCGCGGGCACTAGAAAAGTCTGCAGCACCCGGCCTCATCCTACTAGAATCCGAAGTCAAATGTCTACTGTTTGCTGATGATCTGGTGCTTCTGTCACCAACCAAGGAGGGCCTACAGCAGCACCTAGATATTCTGCACAGATTCTGTCAGACCTGGGCCCTGACAGTAAATCTCAGTAACACCAAAATAATGGTGTTCCAAAAAAGGTCCAGTCACCAGGACCACAAATACAAATTCCATCTAGACACTGTTGCCCTAGAGCACACAAAAAACTATACATACCTTGGCCTAAACATCAGCGCTACAGGTAACTTCCACAAAGCTGTGAACGATCTGAGAGACAAGGCAAGAAGGGCATTCTATGCCATCAAAAGGAACATACATTTCAACATACCAATTAGGATTTGGCTAAAAATACTTGAATCAGTCATAGAGCCCATTGCCCTTTATGGTTGTGAGGTCTGGGGTCCGCTCACCAACCAAGACTTCACAAAATGGGACAGCGGTCACACTCCAATGTTCTTTCTCTCCTCCTTCACTCCCTCACTAGTACCTGCCCAGCGGTCACACTCCTATGTTCTTTCTCTCCTCCTTCACTCCCTCACTAGTACCTGCCCAGCGGTCACACTCTCGTCTTGTCCTTCCTCTCCTCCTCTCTTCCTGACCTCATCCTCTCACCGGATAATTGGTTTATTTTTATTTAACCTTATTTAACTTGGCAAGTCAGTTAAGAACAAATTCTTATTGTCAATGACGGCCTAGAAACAGTGGGTTAACTGCCTGTTCAGGGCCAACTTCACCTGTATGAAACAGAGATAGAGAGGGATAGAGACACACACAAGGAGGGAAGACTGGTTAACAGACACACACATGAGGACAGACTGGTTAACAGACACACACATGAGGACAGACTGGTAAACAGACACACACAGGAGGACAGACTGGTAAACAGACACACACAGGAAGACAGACTGGTAAACAGATACACACAGGAGGACAGACTGGTAAGTGAACACACACAGGAGGACAGACTGGTAAACAGACACACACAGGAGGACAGACTAGTAAGTGAACACACACAGGAGGACAGACTGGTTAACAGACACACACAGGA